>NC_050526.1:3452995-3463858 GCF_002922805.2 Oryzias melastigma
TTTTTTTTTAGGAACTGTATGAATAAAGTACAAAAAAGGAATATGCTCAGGGAATGCAAAACATTGGACTGCTAGATCTTTTTTAAACACTAATAATTTTTTATTAATTTGGTTGATACCCCATATAATTTGTCAGAATACACTAAACATCTGCATTTCACTTATTCAGCGTATTGAGAACGGTACTGACCCATTTAAGGTCAAAGTCAACACATATACATTGTAAAATATACAATAAAATGCATCCCATCTCTTATTGAATTGAACTTTATTCATATCTCAAAGGATAAATTCATCTGTTATAGTACCACAAAAAGTCAAAAAGTTGCATAAAAAAATGAAATTTACTAAATACATAAAAAATTATTACACGAATAATTATTATTACAGAAAAACACAGTAAAAATAAAAATAAACATTTAGACATTAAATATGAACAGGCATAAGAAAATCTTCAGTTCTTGCTACATCTTTCTCTTCTTCACTTTCACAAAGTCCGTAAATGTGTTTCCATTGACAATGAAAGTCCGCAAACTGGATTTCCGATAGTATTTTATGCGGGGGTGTTAAACTCAATCGCACGGGAGCCAAAAATCCAAAACACACCTTATGTCATGGACTGAACAGGATAAACATTTATTGAGGACTTTAAAACTACATTTTTTAACTTTAAACCGTAACTTAACATGATAATAAAAAGAATTATGAACTCAATATATAACATTACCTGTGATAATGCTAGTGTGAATGCTGTAAGCTGAATTTGGCCGCTGAAGATGCTAGTGCTGATAGCTGAAAATGCTGAAGCGGATAGCCTGCTAAAATATTAGCTGAATGCCAAATTAGCCCAATAACAAAAAAAGAGAAAAACATAGGTACACTAAAACAGCTAGCATGTAGCTGAAAAAATAGCTAAACTTCAAAATATCTTGAATAAACAAAAACAAAGAAAAGCCTAAATTAGCAAAAACAGCTAGCATGTAAACATTAGCCTAACTCTAAAACACCCTATAAAACGTTTTAAAAAAGTCTAATTTAGCCTAAGCAGCTAGCATGCAGCTGAAAAATAAACTCCAAAATAGACCAAAAAGCTAACAGAATACCACATTTTAAAACTTTAAAACCATAACTTTTTTACATAATTTTGAATAATAAAAGGGCAGCAATATCATTCCAGAATAAATCAACTTAAACCTGAAATAACTTTCAATATTTTACTCTACATAAAAATATATTTCGTCAAAATTATACAAGTTGAAAATAATCACAAGATAAAATCAGGGCGTTAATAACAATAAAATAAAATGATCTGGAGGGCCGGATAGAATACCCAAAGGGCCGGAACCTACCTCCTGGTTTTGACTTTGATGTTCTAAGGATGTGTGGCTCTTACTGGGTTGTAGCCAGTGAGACATCGACCCAAATGGATCTTTAAGTGTTGAAGGTTGCAGACCGCTGGCCTTGCCCTACAGCCCAAAACTTTGTGGCAAATTTCTAATAAACTACTGTCCTAGAAAACGACACAAGTTTTTGATTTTGGCTAAAAATGGAATAATAAAACCACAGAGAATTACCAAAAGATGATTGGAGTGGCACTTTTAGGTTGTTAAAACTTATGGTGGAATAAGATTGTTAAAAAGCAACTGTTTGAATTCAGTTTTTTTCCCCTTTTCCCTATTTCATGTCTTCATTGTTACATTGAAAAACTACATGGTGCAAATAAAAAATGTTAACCTGCTAACCCGCCACAACGCTAAAACAGCGCTAGCATCATCACCAGGCCTTGTCGTGCCGTGGAGCTGATTAGCACACCTGACAGTCCCCTGTGAGCCAATCAGGCCGGACATTTAAGCGCAGGAGCTTTTACAAATGGCAGCGGCTGGTCACTGGGACGTGGCTTGTTGCTGATAATCGGCGGCGTGGCGTGGTGCGGCGTGCGGCTGACAGATGCCTGCTCCAGCTGGTACGAGGGGGGGGTTTATCGCCCGGTTGGAACGCGGGTCCTCATACCCCTCCACTGTGCTGGCCACCGTCGCCGTGTTTAATGAGTCACGAATTGCCTGTTTGTCTTCTGCTCCCTGCTGTTTCTGCTCTCCCCCTTCCAGAACAATCCCTGAAACACATGCTGCTGCGCTCCGCAGAGCAGCCAGACAGAAAGGCTGAGCCAAACTGTTGTAAAGAACAAAGTTGTCATTTTTTTCCCTCTTTTTTTCCGGGGTGTTCATCTAAGGGAAGGATGGGCCGTTCTGCAATAAAGATGTCTTTTTAGAAGCTGAGCCTGACCTCGCCAATATGGCTACCCCGAGAAATCAGTGGCCATTTGAAGCCCCTGACAAACACATAAATGGCTTTATAATTGGGCTGCTTTGTTGTGCGAGCCGCAGACTGGTCTCAAAGTACTGTTCAACACTTTGTGGTAAATGGACTTACATTATGACAACGCGGAGCAGTTGCTAAAGTAGTCAAAACTGGCAGGCGGATGAGACAGGAGCAGGTGGCGCCACAGATATGGTTTGATTTAAGCCGTTCGAAAAAAAAAAAAAAAAAAACACCAAACACAAGAGGAAGAAAAGTTTCTCAGAGACAGCAAAACAAATCACAGTTTCTTGTTTTAATCAAATCGATAGGAAGTTTCTAAACACTGACACATTTGGTTTACTTGAAGTCACATGTGTCAAAGTCAAGGCCCGGGGGCCAGATCCGGCCCTCCAGATCACTTTATTTTATTGTTATTAATGGTTATCTTGCGCTTATCTCTAACTTGTATAATTTTAACAAATTGGATTTTTACGGAGGGTAAAATATTCAAATTTATTTAAGATTTACGTTGATTTATTCTGGAATAATATTCCTGACTTTATATTATTCATAATTATGTTATGGTTTTAAAGTTTTAAAAGTTGGCATTCCTCTAGATTTCTGGACTATTTTGGCATTTACTAAGATTGTTTAGCTCATTTTAGAGTGTGGCTAATATTTCAGCTACATGCTAGCTGTTTTGGCTAATTTAGGCTTTTTTGTTTTGAGTTTTTTAGGCTGTTTTGAAGCTTAACTAATATTTATTCGTTGGTTGTTTTAGCTAATTTTGGCTTTTTTAAAGTTTTTTAGGCTATTTTTAAGCTTAGCTATTTTTTTAGCCACATGCTGGCTGTTTTGGCTAACCTAACTATTTTTGTTTGTTTGTTTTTTAGGCTAATTTGGTATATAGCTTATATTCTACATGGCTATCAACTTAAAAATTCGGCTATCAGCTTCAGCGTTTTTAGCTATTAATTTCAGCATCTTCAGTGGCAAAATTCCACTTCCAGCATTCACACTAGCATTTTCGTAAGTAATGCTATATATCTTATATAGGTCTTATATAGGGTTAAATGTACATATTTGACTGTGTTACACGTATTATGTAACAATACCGGGGGTAGGTTGTGACAATGACGTCATGTTTACAACATGATGAAAAGAGCGGAAAATAGGATTTATTTTGGAAAAATGTACCGGATGCACTTTACACTCACTCATATGATTTCCAGTTTAGGCCATCAACAACTCCAACTTCACAAAAAAAAAAAAGCTCCGGATCGGTTCCATCAACAATTTGAAGTCAACGAAGCTGATACAGAGTGCTGGAGAGACCAGACCGGACTGGATGCAGTGTGAGCCCTGAGTAGCTAAAGTAGCAAACAAAAAGTGTTGACGTTGATACAGATGTTCAAAATTGGTCAGTGAAATATAACATTTGAATGATTTTGTACAGCCGTGATTTCTATGTCTTGTTGCTTTGCCCCGCCCTTTTATTTCCTGGCTAATGACTAAAGATCTCTTTAGTCACATGGGTTTTGTTTACATCGGGGGTCTCAAATTGGCGGCCCGCGAGCCATTTGCAGTTAATATTTTGCAGACCCCACCTTAATATAACAGTTCAATGACTACTAAGCAATATCTTCTTTGTATTTTTTTGTAATGTTTCAGCTTGCTTTATGTTTAAACTTTGTATTTGCTATTATCTGGTCCTCAGAAAAGTCCTTAGCAACAGTTGCTAGCATCATTAGCTTCTGTCGTTTCACAGGACATGCAGAAGATTTTTCTATATAGTACACAGACATGAACAAATGTTCAATAAACATGTTCAGTAGACACAGACAATGGACCACAGATGCAGACTGTGGACACAAAAACATATTTTTGGCACAAATGGAACCCCATACGGTCTAGAATCGACCTTCAGAGGCTCCAAGGTAAATTGAGTGTGAGACCCCTAATGTACAGACAGTCTGAATAAAGTCTAAACGCGAGGTTCAGGACTGAGTCTGGACCAAAGGACTTTTCCAGTCTTAATACACCATTAGATCTGCTTATGTCCTCACACCTCTCCCATCATCTCACATTCTTCTTGTGATGTTTCCTGATGTCTTTAAGGAAAAAAAAAACATTTCTTTTGGTGTCATTTTCTTGAACCACTACTGGAGAAATGTATGATCTAAGAACCTTAAAATGTTTTTAAGATCAACCACTAAATGTTTGGATTTGATCCAAACTCCCACTCAGATCACCTTGTTTCTGCAGTTCAGTCTGTTTTTGAATATTGATTAGACATTTAATTTTGCAGAGGATATTATAAAACTTCAGAAGAAGTGAGAACTTTTCCGTGGAATCTTGGCAGCGTCCGGATTCATCCCAGTGCCGTGAAATCCTCATTCTGCGGGGCAGCTCTTTGTGGCCCACTCTGGGATCTCGGAGTGGCATTCTTCTCATTGTACAGGTCACCGAGACAGAGGCGGCCGGCCTGAAAAGATCCTGGGTGTGGGAAGACAATAGCTCAGGGCAGCTCATAAATGTCTCCCGTTCAGCTCCGGCCCATTGACTCCAGGACTCCCCGCCAAGCGGAGCCCTGTCAGACCAGCCCCTCTCTCTAACAGCTTAATTAGCAGAAAGAACAACAATGTCAGAGCCTGTTTCAAGTGAAATTAAAACAAGAAAAGGCCCAAAAGCTGCTCTGTTCACCTCTCATTGTGCCGTGATAACACCGCGCCGACTTTTTGGTTCATCTGAAATAAAACAACATTCCTACAAGGAGCATGACGAGGAGCACTGGGGGGGCTGGAGTTCTGATTTTAACTCCACTTTACATTTTTTTTGAAGGCTTCACTTTGATCTCAATATGATTTTCATTTTTCATGATAATGGTGATGGCGATGATGATAATGCAGTTTGCATTGTGATGATAATCGGAGTTCCTGGCGTCACGGGGAGAGTGTGCGTGGGGATGCTGCACTGGTGTCCACCATGCTGGCTTTGAACCCTCTCCTGCCCTCTCATGTCGGCTTGACTGATGGGTCGCGTCTTTTCCTGACACTTTCTCAGCCCGCTTGAGTATTTCTATCCACTTTTCTCGTATCTTTTCCAGATTCCCTCCCTTCTGGAGCTGTTTTATTTTTTACGTGTCATTAATCTCTCTGTCCGTTTGAGCCCCATATCTCCCGATCTCCCTGCTGTCAGTCTTTGTTTGCTTTCTTTTATCCGCGGCTCACATCAAACACTTCCACCAGATTGATTCTCATGTGAACAAGGATGCAGTGGGGGGGACTTTGAAAATCATTCCCATCATGCCCATCGCTTTTCTGACAACCCCTCACCCCACCTCCACCCACTGCTGTGCCCTGGAGTTGAAAAAATGTACACAATTCCAACAATTTAGGCAGAAAAGAAAGTTTAAATTCCCACTTTTTCAAACAAAAGCATTCATCATGTGTTTATGTGTACAAAAAAGACAGGTTCTCCCTCCTGTCTCGTCTTATTTGGGTTGTACTGAAGCGTAATCTCATGTGGCAGTGATAGCATACGACAAATACACACTCTCACAAGTAGAAAAAGGTTGAGGAGGGTTGCTTAAGGAATCATTTCTACAGGAAAAACATAATTGTAATACATTAAAACAACACAAGGCATTTTTACCTGAGGAAATGAAACAGAACAGTATGAAGAAAACTTATTTTTCTGCCCCTTTTATGTGCAATACATACAAAAACAAACAAACATCTACATCTACAACCAATTACACATGACTATGTAATTACTATAAAACATTTTTAGCTTCACATGGAGAAGTCCCAGATATATCCCGACTAGGACTTGAACCCTTATCCTCCCACGCCCCCTGCATTAAAAGACCACTGAGACTCATGCTTTGTGACTGCTGATTAACCTTGCTTAAAGTTTGCTGAAACTTGACTTGTCTCAAAATAAAATATTTTACACTAAAGAAGCACATTTATTTTTTATTTTACACAAAGTAAATCTTGTTTTTAATAGAAGTTCAACGTTTTGGATGACAAAAACATCTTTGCCATTCAGTTTTTGGTTACTTGGTTTGGACAGTCAAGATCTGCTTCAACTGAAATCTTCAGTGGCATCGTGAGCTCCGGTATCTGGTACTGAATCTGGTATTGGATCTGGTACCGCGCCCAGATGGTTGTTGACCCTTGATTTGACGAACAGCACGTCAAAAAACGACAAGTTGGGGAAACCCAAAATGTAAAAAAATTGACGGCAGAACCAAGCACGAACTGGACGCGGTGTCGAATCAGTACCGGGTTAAGGTTAGGGCACTAGTACTACACACGTCTCAAGGACCAGTGCACATCTGGTATTGCATCTAGTACCCCAGAGGGTTGCAAAACCTTTGATTTTACGGATAGCCTTCACGTCAAAAAATGACAAGTTGCTTCAAAAAGTAATGGCAGTACCAGACGTGAAACAGACGCGGTGTCGAATCTGAACCAGTACCGGGTATAGGTTAGGGTACCAGTACTGGGTTAAGATACTGGGACTAGACGCGTCCCAAGGTCCAGTGCGCATCCAGTACCGCATCCAGTACTACTTCCGGTACTTCACCTGGTACCCCGCCCAGAGGGTTGCTGACCCTTGATTTGACGAACAGCCAGCACGTCAAAAAACAACAAGTTGGGGAAACCCAAAATGTCAAAAGTGACGGCAGTACCAGGCACGAACTGGACGCGGTGCTAAAAGCGAACCAGTACCGGGTTAAAGTTAGGGAACTAGTAGCGGACATGTCTCAAGGACCAGTGTGCATTTGGTATTGCATCTGGTACCACGCCCAGAGGGTTGCGGACCTTTGATTTTACGGATAGCCAGCACTTCAAAAAATGACAAGTTGGGTCAAAAAGTGATGGCAGTACCAGACATGAAACAGACGCGGTGCCGAATCCGAACCAGTACCAGGTGAAGGTTAGGGTACCAGTACTGGGTTAAGATACTGGTTCTAGATGCGCCCCACGGTACAGTGCGCATCCAGTACCGCATCCAGTACTACTTCCTGTATTTCACCTGGTACCGCGCCCAGAGGGTTGTTGACCCTTGATTTGACGAACAGCCAGCACGTCAAAAAACGACAAGTTGGAGAAACCCAAAATGTCAAAAAGTGATGGCAGTACCAGACGTGAAACAGACGCGGTGCCGAATCTGAACCAGTACTGGGTTAAGATACTGGTACTAGACGCGTCCCAAGGTCCAGTGCGCATCCAGTACCACATCCAGTACCACACCCAGAGGGTTGCTGACCCTTGATTTGACGAACAGCCAGCACGTCAAAAAACAACAAGTTGGGGACACCCAAAATGTCCAAAAATAACGGCAGTACCAGGTGTGAACTGAACGCGGTGCCAAACGCGAACCAGTGCCGGGTTAAGGTTAGGGTCCTAGTACTAGACGCGTCTCAAGGATCAGTGCACATCCGGTACTGCATTTGGTACCACGCCCAGAGGGTTGCAGACCTTTGATTGCATGAACACCCAAAACGTCAAAAATTGACACGCAAGGGTCCTTAACCAAACGTCAATATGTGACAATTCGGGATGAGAACGTGTTGGGCTGTCACCATGTCCACATGCCGCAATATTGAACCAAGATACAAGAAACTGACACATTCGAAGTTGGAATAACCTTCATGTGCCATCCAGGAAAAATTTTGTTACCATATAACCAGAACATTTATCACTCAATAACCAAGAGGTCCTAAAATGTGGTGATTTGATGCAGGACAATGGAGACAAACTTGACAAAAACAGAAGCTGAGACTGTTGTGAAGCTGCATTCAAAAGCTACTCATCATTTAAAGTTGTCAGACTTTCCTGGAAACAACTGACGGTGTAAGTTCTTTATTTCCTCTGGATGGTCAACCATGAAGTTCAGCTGCAGGACAGCCCTTCGCCCGGCTGCAGCAGTATTGTCAGTTTCCTGTCTGCACCAAGACATACAACCCACATAACTTATTTTTTAAGAGCGAGCCCCTTTGAGAGAGTCCGTGGCTGAACCATATTTAACCAGACCTCCCGCCAGTGGCTGGGCCTCTGGCGGCCCATTCTCCTCCTCAGTGGCACCGACAAGCCAGCCGAATATGATATAGAGCCGGACCGCGGAGGAACGGCGGCGATTTATTCCCCGCCAAACCCAAACATCTTTAGGAGGCGTGCTGTTCGCCGCCTCACAAAAACTCTGTGGGCCACAATGCCGTGGCAGCGGCATAAATTACCTTCGGTTTGAGGTGGGGAGTTTTATGTAGAGAACATCCAAAGTCTGGTCTTCCCATGATGAGGAAAATCGTTTTCCCAGGTTTCGTCAAACACAGGGGGGCGTAGAGAAGGCACATTATTTCCTTAAAAAGCAAAATTGTTTTGTTCATCGTTGCCTAAAACAAAAAAAATGTTTACATTTCCCACCATTTTTCATTGTGGAGTTCATCTCCTTCATCTCACTCGTTTGTGACCTCTGCTGATTGACACCCAGCAGTGTCAGATGACCGCAGGGCTGCAGGACAATCCTCGCAGGTTAATAATTACTCCAAAGCTTAAGTGACCCAGAGCACAGCACAGTAGGCATGGGCAGCCCACGGCACCACTGATAAATGAACAACTTGTTTTGTTTTGAAAGCGATATAAAGCGTTTGACGGCAGGGAAACAAGTAAATTTGTGTATACGGTTTTCCTGTTCATTTTCCTTTGATGGTGTGTGCTTTCCCTCCTGAAGGAGGGAACACAGCAAAGAGAAGAAGAACAGAAGGAGGAAAGGAAGTCCAGCAGAGCGAAGATGACAGAGCCACAGAGGCAGAGGCCGTGACTTTTCTCAGAGATGAACATTAATAATATGACGGGCCACAATGGAAGCCCAGAGATCAGAGAGATCACCTCCATTGTCCCGCCATCTCCTACTGACACCAACCGCTCTGCCGAGGAAAGAATAAGAAGAATAGAGGAGCATAACCTGGCTGCTCACCATGCCGCTCCTTTTAAAGTACATAAAGGCTCCTGCATTTTAAGTTGGGTTCTGCTGGGATGTGGAGGTGCTGCACAGAAAACCGCCTTTATTTTAAGTTAGTTCATGTTTTTCCTCTTCTTCTTTATATATCAAGCCAATTACTTTGATAAATACGTTTCCTTTTCTTGTATTTTTCCTCATTACTTTCTGGAGAGGAAAATGTGGAATATGTACACAATAATTAAACTGTAAATTGAATGGACAAGAATAAGGAATTAAATATATTTCAATTTTTTTGCATGTCGTTCGGTTATGAATCTGAAATATCAGCTGAATACTTCCTGTTTTTTATAGTGCTTTAAGCTGAACAAACTCCATGTTTTTGCAAAATGTCTATAAATCACAAATCATAGTCTGCTTGGAATGAAGTGAAATCACAGTTAGAGAGGAAAGGTGATTTAAAAATTGCACTCTAAGAGTTGGTACAAAAACATAATCGTTTACCCTGACTACAGGTTATAGGAACCAAAACTTCTAGTGTGTTCTTAATTGTATTTCTTCGTTTCATTCTGACACAACTGTGCGGTTTGAGGAAAATCCCCAAAATCTTGACCTAAGGGCTTATTCGACTGGAGACGTCTGTCGGTCCTCTTAATTTGGTCCGGATGACCACCGTCCACCGGACATTTCTGTTTTGAACCACAGCTTGTGAACATAACCATGTAGATCTCATCAGTCATTGGCCAGGAACTATGAGGGCGGGGCAAAGCAGCGAGAGAAAGAATAATATGGGTCTACACTTTACAATTCTTGTCAGGATAGTTCACTTAATCAAACTTTAGATTTCACTAAACAATTTTCTGTGCACTAAGGGTTAGTATCTTGTATACACAAGTTAGTATCTTGTGAGCACAAGTTAATATCTTGTGCGCACAAGTTAGTATCTTGGCGCACAAATTAGTATCTTGTGAGCACAGGTTATTATATTGAGCACACAAATTAGTATCTTGTGCGCAAAAGTTAGTATATTGAGCACACAAATTAGTATCTTGTGAGCACAAGTTAGTATCTTGTGCGCACAAGTTAATATCTTGTGCGCACAAGTTAGTATATTGAGCACACAAATTAGTATCTTGTGAGCACAAGTTAGTATCTTGTGAGCACAGGTTAGTATCTTGTGAGCACAAGTTAGTATCTTGTGTGCACAGGTTAGTATCTTGTGAGCACAAGTTAGTATCTTGTGTGCACAAGTTAGTATCTTGTGAGCACAAGTTAGTATCTTGTGTGCACAAGTTAGTATCTTGTGAGCACAGGTTATTATATTGAGCACACAAATTAGTATCTTGTGCCCACAAGTTAGTATCTTTTGAGCACAGGTTAGTGTATTGAGCACACAAATTAGTATCTTGTGAGCACAAATTAGTATCTTGTGTGCACAAGTTAGTATCTTGTGAGCACGGGTTAGTATATTGAGCACACAAATTAGTATCTTGTGTGCAAAAGTTAGTATCTTGAGAGCACAAGTAAAGAGTTGGTCCCACCAGCTTTCACGGCCATATCAATGAAAAAAATGTATCCCCGTGGTACAGACGC
>NC_050526.1:3463935-3467241 GCF_002922805.2 Oryzias melastigma
GTTAGTATCTTGTGTGCACAAGTTAGTATATTGAGCACACAAATTAGTATCTGATGTGCAAAAGTTAGTATCTTGAGAGCACAAGTAAAGAGTTGGTCCCACCGGCTTTCACGGCCATATCAATGAAAAAAATGTATCCCCGTGGTACAGACGCTGTTAGCAGTGGACTGGTAGTGCAACGGCCGAGATGTGGCTGCAGAATCTACACGCAGACACGCAGTACAAAATTTGGCAGCCATTACCAGGGAAAGGATTTTTGATTTAGACCGCTGGTGACTGCGTGTGGTATCAGTGGTATAGCCGTGCTGTGGCCGTGAAGCAGCAGTGCAAAAGCAGTTTCAGTGCAAGATCAGTCCGTGGAGAGAACGCCGGCACACACGCTTGGACAACAAACTTCCGTGTTTGTGCACCGCTGTAGCACGGCCCGTCTGCGTTTGTACCACTGCTTACAGCGTCTGTTCAGCGTCTGAGCGTGGGAGGATGCACTTACGATTAAGGAGTGTTCTGGCAGTGGAATGCACTCCGGCGTCTGTATCACTGCTATTCCACAAACATACATAAAGTTAGCGCGTCTGAGCATGTGTGGCAGATTTTCCTAATTTTTTACCTGTGATACGCCTGTCAAATCCTGTGGCACTAGGCCTTCAGTATCTTGTGATCATAAATTAGTATCTTGTGCTTACAAGATACTAACTTGTGTGTGTACAAGTCAGTATCTCGTGTCCACCATTCAGTATCTTCTACATTAATGCCATCTCTGTGTTCTGTTTTTATTTGATTTCTAAACTTTAAAAGAAAGTCCCCTATAGAAGCTTTCATATTTTCACACAGTAAGAGTAATTCATAACCTAATCATTTATAATTTAAATTATATAATACTGAAGACAAATGTGTGTGTTTTTCTTTTTTTTTTTTTAGAAAAATGTTGCTTGCAATGGAACGAGGAATTTATTCACTTCACATGAACTTGAACAGAAATCAACTTATTGAAACACTATACTTGAATTTAAGCTGTAAAGGAGAAAGTTGTGTGTAAATCTGGTTGTTTTTTCTGTTTGCTTTCACATTGAGGAAATTCTCTTGATTTGGTTTAAAGTTGGATCAGAGGCAAGTTTTGTTCACATCCGTCCGTGTTTTTGAATGACTTATCATGTGAGTTGGTTTGTATTTATTCGCTTAAGTATGATTTAATGGAAAAAAGTGTAATTGTGAAATTGATATTTCTAGAATTTCAATAAAGGTTTGTTATTTCTCAGAACGAGAACCGACAAAGAAGGCAAAAAAATATGAAAGATAAAAAACGGTTTCCTTGTCACTGCACCTTTTTTCTTAATATAAATGTACTGAGATTACACCTGTCTTTGATGGATGTTCATTTACAAGTCAATTATTTTCAGTCACTCTATGTTTTCTTGCTTGGATGTGACTGAAACCAGCAAAAAGTGTCATGTTGTTAGTGGTGTCTGAGAGGAATCTGAAAGCGGGCCGATGGCTGAAGGCTCGGTGAGGCCCCGCGGGGCAGCAGTATATGGAGCAGGATGGACCGTGTCACTGGAGCACGGCTTTCACGGGCGACCAGGGGAATCCGACCCGCCATTAATCAAAGGAGTGGACAGACCATAATTCTAGGAGGTGGACAGGTCTGCATCCCTGCTCCACAGCATGTCTTTAACCTGATTGTACAATTGTTTTAGAAATATTTTTATACTAACTTTTTGTCCCGTTTGAAATGGAGAATCTTTAAGAAGGGATTATAATTTGTTTAAAAAACATTGTGTTAATTCTCTGTTTTAGTACATTCATGGCAACCAGCTCTTGTTTTTTTGTCATTTTTACTCTAGCCTCATTAATTCTCTTGTTAGTTTTTTATACTGCTGCAGAAATTTGGCACCATTTTGTTTTGGGATTTTCTTGGAGAAATGTCTTCCCAGAAAAATCATTTGATGCCAGGATTTTTTGCTCCAAAATATGATTTTTCCTTCTATTTCTTGTGTCCTTAAATGTTCTGCATCATAAACTGTAAAAAGGGAGACATTGGATCAATGAACAAAAGTTCTTAAAATAAAATTATTAGTTTTTATCAAATTAAAATTGAGTTGACGGTTTACTCACCTTAAAAAACTATATTAGGTAAAAACTAAAATTTGTAAATGTAACCAATCACTGAACTTTTGTTAATTGATCCAACGTTTCACTTTTTACAGTGTAAATTAATTAATTGAATCAATTTAGGATCAAATAAGGTGTAACGAATATGGATGATTGATGCATTTTAGGCTGAAAATTGTCTGACAGATCTGGCAACCCTGATGGGGAACTCAAAATCGCACATCTTTCAGATCCAAAAAAGTTGAAGTTGAACCTAAATATTTGTCTTTTTGGCAGATTTGAAGTTTGTGTAGTGCCTCGGCTTTTGCTGAATCACAAAAACATTGCATATTTTAAGCTTGATGGATCGAAAGTCGTTCAAATTCAGCTCTGTGTCCGAGCGTGAGCCCACTTTGGCAAATAAAGAAGATGAATGCGTTGAAATCTGAAAGCAAACAGGCGAGATTGTCAGCACCACGGGAACTCTATCGGGGCCAAGTGAATGATGATCTCACTTAGCTCGCTGACAGATCATTTACTGAGCTTTGGGGAGGTTTTCTTTAAATACTCCTCCTCTCCATCCACACTTCCTCTTCCTCTCCAGGGACGGAGCCTTCGTCCAGAGCCATTTTTCAGCCAATTTATTTCTTGATGTGCTCTAACCTGGGGCATCTCCCGCTGGGGAGGCTTTATGTGGTGATTAATGACGGGTATTTAGCCCAGGTACCTGGGGGAGCTGGAACCCATCTGCACAACACTGACAGGTACAACACTGCTCTCCGGGAGCAGAACAGGGCAGTAGCAGCAGACAGGTGTGACAACCACCACCACAGCCCGACTACGTCACTTCGGCGAGGAGTGAGTTATCATTCCTCCCTGTTTACCTTAAATTTCCTCACATGCAAGAACAAGAGACCTGCTGGCTGAGGCCAGGCGATTTAGACATCCATTATACGCTTGAACGCCTTGTCTTCTTCACTCCATCACCGCGCATCTCTGGGCAGAGCCGGCCCAGATGCCAGGACCCTAATGAGATTAGGCTGCGGACAGGTTGGTGGCCAGTAGCTGTCACAACCGCTCTGGCTGGATGCGGAGATGCGTGTGTTGGCATGAAGGGGCACCGCCGCCTGCACGGGCCTACGAGAGCGGGTGTGTGCAAGCTGCCGCGTTGATGGTGATTAATGAGCGAGGTAATCCTTAGTCTCGTTCTGTCGGTGA
>NC_050526.1:3467340-3468740 GCF_002922805.2 Oryzias melastigma
CCAAGTCGATGGTAGACGGGCTGCCTGAACCCCCATGACCCCAGACTCCTTTAAGCCCACTGCGATCAAAAAGGCAGTTAACCCTAACCCAAATGACACTAGCAACTGTTGCTAAGGACTTTTCTGACGACTCTGTAAAACGATAGGTACTAGCAACGCTAGCATACTATTGCTAAGAACTTCTCTGATGACACTGTAAAATAATAGTAGCTAATGGCACTAGCAACTGTTGTTCAGAACTTTTCTGACGACAATGGGAAACGACAGGTACTAACTAGGCTAGCAACTGTTGCTAAGGACTTTTCTGACAACACTGTAAAACTATAGGTACTAACGATGCACGCAACTATTGCTAAGAACTTTTCTGATGACACTGTAGAATAATAGTAGCTAACAGCGCTAGCAATTGTTGCAAAGAACTTTTCTGGTGAGCCTGTGGAACGACAGCTACTAACGACACTAGCAACGGCTGCAAAGGACTTTTCTGACAGCACTGTAAAATGGCAGGACCCAACGACAGAAGCATCTATTGCTAAGAACTTTTTGAGGATACGGTGAAATGACAGGAACTAACAACGCTAGCAATGGTTGCTAAGGACTTTTCTGGCAACACTGTGAAACAACAGGAGCTAGCAATTAAAGCAACTGTTGCAAAATATTTTTCTGATGACACTGTGACATGATAGTTATGAACAGCACAAGCAACTCTTGCTAATGACTTTTCTGACATCTTTGTGAAACGACACGGGCTAACGACACTAGCAACTATTGCTAAAGATTTTTTTGAGGACACTGTAAAAAGACAGGAACTAATAATGCAAGTTACTGTAGCTAAGAATTTTTCTGGCAACATTGTGGTACGATAGGTACTAACAACACTAGCAATTGTTGCTAAGGACTTTTCTGACGACAATGGGAAACGACAGGAGCTAACGACACTAGCAATTTTGGCTAATTACTTTTCTGACGAAACTGTAGAACGATAGGTACTAACGACGCTATCAATGGTTGATAAGGAATTTCCAAACAACACTGTAAAACGACAGGAGCTAGTGACGCTAGCAACTGTTTGCGATGGACTTTTCTGACAACACTATGGAACGATAGGCTACTAACGATGCTAGCAATGATTGATAAGGAATTTTATAATGAAACTGTAAAACAACAGGAGCTAATGTTTGCGATGGACTTTTCTGACAACACTGTGAAAAAATAGGACCAAACAATGCTAGCAACCGTTGCTAAGAACTTTTCTGATGACACTGGAACTAAAGGTACTAACAATGCTAGCAAAGGTTGCCAAGGACTTTTGTGACGACACTGTGAAATGACAGTAGCCAACAGCAAATTTTGCTTATTACTTTTCTGACCACAATGTAAAATGATAGATTCTGATGATG
>NC_050526.1:3469096-3470036 GCF_002922805.2 Oryzias melastigma
ACACTGGAACTAAAAGTACTAACAATGCTAGCAAAGGTTGCCAAGGACTTTTGTGGCAACACTGTGAAATGACAGTAGCCAACGACCCTAGCAAATTTTACTGATTACTTTTCTGACCACAATGTAAAATGATAGATTCTGATGATGTTAGCAACAGTTGCTAAGAACTTTTCTGTTGACACAGTGAAACAATAGTAGCTAACAAGGCTAGCAATTATTGCTAAGGAATTTTCTGTCAACACCCTGAAACAAAAGTAGCTAATGACTTTAGCAACTGTTGCTAAGGAATTGTTTGTCCACACCATGTAACAATAGTAGCTAATAAGGCTAGTAATGGTTGCTAGGGACCTTCCTGATGACACTGTAAAACAATAATAGCTAACAAAGTTAGCAACTGTTGCTAGGGACCTTCCTGATGACACTGTGAAACAATAATAGCTAACAAAGTTAGCAACTGTTGCTAAGGACTTTTCTGTCAACGCCGTGTAACAATAGTAGCTAATGAGGCCAGTAACGGTTGCTAAGGTCTTTCCTGATGACACTGTGAAACAATATTAGCTGACAACGTTAGCAACGGTTGTTAAGGACTTTTCTGTCCACATTATGAAACGACAGGAGCTAACAATGCTAGCAACCGTTTTTAAGGACTTTCCTTATGACACTGTTAAACAATTGTAGCTAACAACACTAGCAACAGTTGCTAAGGACTTTCCTGATGATACTGTAAAACAATAGTAGCTAACAACACTAGCAATGGTTGCTACAGACTTTTCTGACGACCAGATCAAACAACAATAGCAAAGGTATGGAAAGTTTTAAACATAAAGCAAGCTGAAACATCACAAAGCAAATACAAATGTTTCATCAAAGAAGCGTAGACATGCAGAAGATATTGCTTAGAAGCACATAGATAAGAACAAATGTTCAATAAACTTGTTCA
>NC_050526.1:3470163-3492054 GCF_002922805.2 Oryzias melastigma
AATACAAATGTTTCATCAAAGAAGCATAGACATGCAGAAGATATTGCTTAGTAGCACATAGATAGGAACAAATGTTCAATAAACTTGTTCAGTAGACATAGACAATGGACCACAGATATAGACAGTGAGCGTAAAAACATATTTTTGACACAAATGGAACCCCATAAGCAGTTCTCCAAAGAGTCAGGTGAGGAAAACGGGCCCAACCGAAGACGAACGCTTGGAAGCGAGGAAGGCGGGTCACGAATCAAAGCCTGCAGGGAAAAAAGCCTTCCGACTTCCGAAGATAAAATCATATTTTGAGGGCAAGCGTCCAAAACTCCCTCCCCCTCGTCTGCCCGGCCTCCCCCTCCTCTCTTCCCTGAATATGGACAATGACTGTTTGCGTTTACAGAACCATAAATCAGGGGTGCCCATTGCCACAGAGCAGCTGGCACGTTTGCCAATAATTATAATTATTAATCATGCTGATTTCACGGTCTTCAGCGGGACGGCGGGAGGCTGCACGGGACAGAGTGCGGCTGGCGCCTCCGGGAACGCAAAGCAGGCTGGGAAAGAAAAGGATGGCCCAAAGGACACAAAAAAAAAAGCAGAGGAGGGGGGCTTCTTTTTAAAGAGGAAAAAATTTTATTTTTCTCACTTTTATTATGAATTCTGACTCTCAATAGTGTGTCGAAAGTTTTTTGTTGTTTCCAGTCTTTTTTTTCACTTTTTATTTAAAAAAAAACAACTTTTTTTTAAATTTATTTGTCATTGGAAGCTTATCAAGCAACATTCTACTGTCACTGTTCTATATTTAATCTTTTGTGCAGACTGAAATAAAACGCTCCAGGTGATGTTTCCCAAACATAGAGCCTCTGGAGGACTTTTATCTGCTCATTCCAGCAGCTGTCACCAGTTCCCTCCTCCTACTCGGGCCCTCTGCTAACCAGCTGCCTTGCAGAAGCCAGTAAAGCACAGTGAGGAACTGCCAGCTTGTGTCATCTGCTTTTCTCTCCTGCAATACTGTAAATACGAGGAGGACTGTATAATTAGACGGTTAACTAGCAGAATATGGTGTTTTTCTTGTTAAAACGTGTGAGCCTTGGGAAGCTGCCCGCTTCTAAACCTGCATCCGCCGGCTGCAGAGCGCACTCCTGCGCGTGTGTGTTGCAGCACTGATTGTCATCGCCGGTCCTCTTACATGTAAAGTATAGCTTGCTGGACAGATGGTCACTGTTCAACAGAGAGCTGAACCCGCTGCTCCAAGTTGCCAACGCAAACCCAGCAAATGTCTTGAGGTTTGCAGGAGCAGCTCTGGTCTGAGGTCAACACATGTCTGTGCTGGCACAAACGCACAACCAGCAGATGTGTTATTCAAATCAGGGGACAAATAGCAGCTCAAAGATGTACTTAATTTTTTTTTTTTTTATATAAAAATGGCGTTTTTGCGTTGAACAGGTTGAGAAAGTTTTCATGTGAGAAGTTTAAACTAGTTGTAATAGCCTTAAGACGCTAACCTTTGTTCCAATAGCAGACAATTGTGCTTAGATTATTAAAATAGGCATAAAAGACAATTATGGAAACTGTCTAATTTGAAGCAAAATTGAGTTTTTATTATGATATTTGGTTTAGGGAAACAAATATGCTTTTAAATATTTTTTATTTTTTACTTTTCTGAGAAAAAACTTTGTATTTATAATAAGACACTCTTTTTCCTTTACATCTATACACTTTTGCCTATTTGTTCATTACCTATTTATTTAAGTGTGCATTTTTATTTTTGATTTTTAAGGTGAATAAGGGTAAATCAAGCTCTTACTTAAATTTGTATTCCAAAGGAAAAAAAATAAATTCTGTCTTTTCTTAAGAGTTGAAAAAAACTGAAAGAATTTTAGCTATTATTCCAAGTGTAAGGAAAAAAGGAAATTATTGCCGTTTCAGATACATACAAGATTAAAAAAAACACTAAAAATTGTGTAAAATATATTAAAAAAAATATTTATATGATCTATATTTGTCAAATAATTTGACAAATTTTCTTCCAAGTTTACACGATGACTTTGACAATTTGTTTATTGTTTGTTCATATTGAGTTATAGCAGTCAAAAAAATACAATGAAAAAACTAAAATGATGATTAAAGAGAAGGAAAAACAATCAATAAAGCTAAAACTTGAAAATAAATAAAAGAAATGAAAAACAGCAGCCAAACTTTATGGAGCGAAATTAGCGTCATAGAGATTTAAACCCAAATAAAACAACTTGAAAAAAAGCTTGTAATTTTCTGTTAAAATTTCAGTTTCAAACCTTTTTTTTCCACTTTCATTTCCTATTTTTGTGATTTTGAACCTGGAAATTTCTGGTTTGAAACTTTTGGTTTCATAGTTGTAAGTGTAGTGTTCCATGTAGTACAAATTCAGCCTTCCAAGTTGTTTTTCAATTTGACTTTCTTAATTCAAATCATTGTGAAATAGGAGCAGATAAAAAATGACATTTGAAAAACCTTGTTGCCGTGACATTGAAGCTACAATCACAAACCACAAACTCTCTGCTCTGCTTCATTCCGATGCATCCACTTGCAGACAAATAGATCCGTGTACATCTTTGTTTTTCCTCGTCTGAGATGCCTGTACGGCTGGGTGGCTCCAATATTGCCCGCCATTTTTGTTGCACCAGTAATGGTAGGTTGGGGTTGTGAGGGGCTGTAAACTAACGAGAGTGTAAACAGATGGATGATGGGTAGCAGGGGCGGGGTCACTCTGCACTAATAGTTCTGATCACAACTGAAAACTTAACTTTTATTAAACTCCTGTAGAAGTTATGTCATGAAAACGACACAGATATTTTAAATTTAGGCTAAAAACAGTTTATTTACAATTATAAGACTATTTGGAGATATTTAAAGTGGGACTTAAAGAGAAAATAAATTAAGTTTGTTCTAAGTCTTTGTGGAAAAAGCTACCTTTGTCTAAAACAAAAAATCAGCTATGTGAATATTGGAGTTTATAGACAATCAGAATTGTTCTTATCCAACTTTAAGGACAAATTTTGATTTTTAGTCTCATAGTTTCAGTCTCTCTTTTTAAATTGTCATGATTTATTGTAAGATTTTTCCTCAAGAATTACTCCAGAAATTAATTTAATGCAAATATAGGTATACTTTGGATTTATAAAGTTTTTATTTTTAGATTTTACAACTTCTTATTTAGCTTTTTGTGATGTTTTTTCGTTCATTTTAAAGGACGGAAGGAAACAACATCAAGAGACCAATGAGAAATTTGCAAGTTGGCAGTTCACTTTTTCTCCACAAAAGTTTGTCAAGTTCTCTTCTTGACCAGAAAACATAGTGAAACAGTGTCGCTCCGTTACAGTATCTCCACCTCCGCAGGAGGCGACACATTTGACAGCAGCTTTGATGGAAGACCTCCTGTCGAATCTCCCTCTCCATCCTCTCTTCCCCTCCTCTGTCCAGCCCTCTCCTCTGGGCCTCCTTATCCCCCAGCATACATAACACATCCTCCCCTGGGCAGACTCGCACAGGGGGGCTGGTCCAGGAGGCCGGACCCAGAGACAAAGCCCGGCCAGATCCACCATTCCAAGATCACTCCATCTCCCTTACCCCCCTGCGGAGCCCGTCCTCCAGGGAGAGTCATCTCTGCTGGGCCGGGACTGTTAATAAGCTGCTAATGAGGAAACAGACCTCTGTTCTCTGCAAACATCAAGACAGATGGAAGCATGCGACACATTTGTTTAAAATGTCCTACTGGTTGAATGAGAAGGAGAAAGTATGACGGCTCCAGTCCAACTTTATTTATAAAGCAATTTAACAATTTCCCCAAACTCAAATGTCTGTACAAATCAATAGAATAAAACATACTTTAAAAAGTAGAATGATATGAGAGATAAATTGGTTTAAAACTGTTATTTTAGTTAAATGTAAAGACCAGAGCTGTTGCCCCACAGAATTGTTGTTTTCACTTAAAAGTTTGTGTTTATTTATGACCTTCAAGACCTTTTGGTATTGAAAAAAAAACCTTTATTAGACACAAATGGGTATAACAGCAAAGAGACACCATATTACCTGATTTTGGAACCAAGTGTTTCAAAACGAGAATAAAAGGAGGCTAAAATCTGAGCCCTGAGGGACGCCTCATGACATTGGGGTAAAAGAGAACCTTTGGTCACCAATGCTTTTGTTAAACAAGAAGGATTTGAACCACTCCAGGTAAATCCATTTTCTCCAATCCGGTAAATAAATATACCATCATCCACTTTATTAAATGTAGCCAACAAGTTTAACACGAGTCTGTGGCCATAAAGATGAGATTTGATTCTGCATTGACAAATATTTTGAACCAAGACAGAAAGAACAGTGTGATCTTCTGATGCTTCAATCATATTTGCACTCTACGCAGGTTTGTGAACGTGCGCTCAGCAGGTGGGATCCACACCGAACCAGCACAGTCACGCAGGTAGCCTATATTTTTATAAACTTTGAAATATTGAGCAAAATATGCCCCCATAGGAAATGAATGAGAAAGTCTTCAAATATAAAAGTTTTTAAGTAGATTAGCAAAAAGTCTTTAAATATATTCATGGGCTATGTTTTCATTTTTTATAGTAATAAAAAAAATGGAGATTAGCTAATATTTTAGCTACATGCTAACGTTTTTTATTCTTTTGTTATCTACTGGGGATTTTTAGGCTAATTTAGGCTAATTTAGAGTTTAGCTTCTATTTTAGCAACAGACTAACATCTTTGACTAATTTAGTTCACTAAGGAATTTTAAGACATTTTGGAGTTTAGCTAGTGTTCAGGCACCAAGCTAACGTTTTTGGCTAAATTAGCATCTACTGAGGTTTTTTATGTAAATTTGGAGTTTAGCTAATATTTTAGCAACATGCAAATGTTTTTGAATCATTTAGTTTACTGAGGAATTTTAAGAGATTTTGGAGTTTAGCAAGTGTTCAAGCAGCAAGCTAACTTGTTTGGCTAACTTGGCATCTACTGAATTTTTTTATGCTAATTTAGAGTTTAGCTAATATTTTAGCTACATACTAATGTTTTTGGCTAATTTAGTTTACTGAGAAATTTTAGGCTATTTTGGAGTTAGCTAGTATTTAAGCAACAAGCGAACTTTTTTGGCTAACTTGGCATCTACTGATTTTTTTAAGTAAATTTAGAGTTTAGCTAATATTTTAGCAACATGCTAATGTTTTTGAATCATTTAGTTAACTGAGGAATTTTAGGCTATTTTGGAGTTTAGCAAGTGTTCAAGCAACAAGCTAGCTTTCTTGGATAATTTGGGATCTCTACAGATTTTGGGGCTGATTTGAAGTTTAGCTCATAATTAAGTGACACACTAAATATTTTTGCAAAATTGGTATATATTAGGGAATTTTAAGCAATGTTACTACAAATTCTTGGGAAATTTAGGTCAATTTCAGCGCTCTCTCAGAGTTCTTCAACAAAATTTCCAGCCTTTAAGCAAATGTAACATTTTGCTAATAGCTTTTGCATTTTCAGCAAATCCCTTCAGCAGTTAAAGTAAATTGTGTCACCATTTCAGTAAAAAGCTTCAGCATCTTCAGCAACTACTTTCAGAAAAAAGCATTCACACTAGCATTATCACAGGTGAAACAACTTTTGTCTTGTGTGATCATGTTTGGCATTTCCGTGCTTTGAAGCGGACGCCACCTACACGCCACTCCAAAATCCGAGTCCCTTGAACGCACGCCGACGCAGCTGGTGTGTAAGCACCTTCAGATGGATGATCGTCAAGGTGGGCGACTGGGCGGCATCCAGCGATGGCTCCTTGTAACCTTACTACTAAATCCAAGTCTCTGATTGGTTGAAGTTCAACCTGTCTTTACTTTCAATGGGTGCATGTTTTGTAGAGTGATGCCTATTGTTTTAATGAAAAAAAGGTTATTTTCTGGACTTTAAAAAAAACAAGTATGCAGAAATAACTCTGGGATCCAGGGAGGTCTTGCCCCCCCCCCTAAACCTCCTGTTTCTCAGCTTGTTAGAGGAAGCAGCAGCAGCCTGTAAGCCCTGCAGACCAGATGTGACCCAAAGGGACAACTGATGCTGTTTAAACACAAACAGGACAAGGAAGTGTGCCTTTTCAAACTCCGCATTGTCTGTTTGGGTCCAAGAGGACTGACAGGAGGTCCTGAAGCACCCCACTCTCACAGAGACCCCCCCATCCTTGGAGTGTCTCGACAGGAGCCCCACGCCGGGCTGTCTGTGCCAGCCAGGCAGCCTCTCTGTGTTTAGCTGCTGGAGGCAAAGCAGACCGGTATTGAAATGGATTGCTCACCGGTAGGCCCCAGTTGAGAGCCCGGGGACCGTTAATAGGCTTCTAATGGGATGACCAGCCTTTGGACGGCCCCCTCCAGCCCCCCTAGCATTTGTAGAGAAAGGGAGATGATAGCAGATGGATGGGGGAGAGGGTGCGCTTCCTTTTTTGACAGACAGACGAAGAAAAGTGAGGCTGAACGGAGGGGCGGGGGTGAGTGACAGCTCTCTGTGAGGTGCCAGAAAGTGACAAGTTTCCTGGATTTGTTAAGCACAACTTTTACTTTCAGCAGCTCAAAAATATTAAAGATCAATTTAGCTACAAATAACCCCAAACAAAACTGTCTGAAGTGATTTAAAATACTTAAATTGGTGAAAATCTATAATTTCTGAATAATCTAACTCTGATTTAGATCTAAAACCTAAAGATAAGCATAAAAAATATACAGTCATGTGAAAAAATTAGGACACCCTTTGAAAGCATGTGGTTTTTTGCAACATTTTTAGTAAATGGTTATTTCATCTCAATTTCAACAATACACAGAGATTAAAGTAATCAAACTAAACAATGAAAACTGAAGAAAAGTCTTTTCAAGATCTTCTGTAAATGTCATTCTGCAAAAATGCCTATTCTAACTGAGGAAAAAGATAGGACACCCTCACATGTATTCCCTCTTAAAGTGGCTCAGATCTCACACAGGTATATCACACCAGGTGCACATAATTAGTAGATCGTTACTCTGCATGTTGAATGAGGCTTGCCTTATTTAAACCTCAGACATTTAGTTTGGTGTGCTCCTAACTGTTGAAGTGAGAGTGAGCACCATGGTGAGAGCAAAAGAGCTGTCAGAGGACTTCAGAAAAAAGATTGTAGCAGCCTATGAGTCTGGGAAGGGATTTAAAAAGATCTCAAAAGATTTTGAAATCAGCCATTCCACTGTCCGGAAGATAGTCTACAAGTGGAGGGCTTTCAAAACAACTGCCAACATGCCCAGGACTGGTCGCCCCAGCAAGTTCACCCCAAGAGCAGACCGCAAGATGCTAAAAGAGGTCTCCAAAAACCCTAAAGTGTCATCTCGAGAACTACAGCAGGCTCTGGCTACTGTTGATGTAGAAGTACATGCCTCTACAATCAGAAAGAGACTGTACAAGTTTAACTTGCATGGGAGGTGTGCAAGGAGGAAACCTTTGCTTTCCAAGAGAAACATCAAGGCCAGACTGACATTTGCCAGAGATAAAGTTGACAAAGACCAGGACTTCTGGAATAATGTTCTTTGGACAGATGAGTCCAAAATTGAATTATTTGGACACAAGAGCAGAGGACATGTTTGGCGTAAACCAAACACAGCATTCCAAGAAAAGAACCTCATACCAACTGTGAAGCATGGAGGTGGAAGTGTCATGGTTTGGGGCTGCTTTGCTGCAGGAGGACCTGGTCAGCTCACCATCATAGAATCCACCATGAATTCTACTGTGTATCAGAAGGTGCTTGAAGAACATGTGAGACCATCAGTTAGAAAATTAAAGCTGAAGCGGAACTGGACCATGCAACATGACAATGACCCAAAACATACTAGTAAATCAACCAAAGATTGGCTGAAAAAGAAGAAATGGAGAGTCCTGGAATGGCCAAGTCAAAGTCCAGATTTGAATCCCATTGAGATGCTGTGGGGTGACTTGAAAAGGGCTGTACATGCAAGAAACCCCTCAAACATCTCACAGCTGAAAACGTTCTGCATTGAGGAGTGGGGTAAAATTTCCTCAGACCGATGTCGGAGACTGGTAGATGGCTACAAGAACCGTCTCACTGCAGTTATTTCAGCCAAAGGAGGCAACACTCGCTATTAGGGGCAAGGGTGTCCTATCTTTTTCCTCAGTTAGAATAGGCATTTTTGTAAAATGACATTTACAGAAGATCTTGAAAAGACTTTTCTTCAGTTTTATTTGTTTAGTTGGATTATTTGAATCTCTCTGTGTTGTTGAAATGGAGATGAAATAACCATTTATTAAAACTGTTGCAAAAAACCACATGCTTTCAAAGGGTGTCCTAATTTTTTCACATGACTGTATATATTTTTTATTCTGTAAAATCACTGCAATTTTCATTGAACGGAAAAACTTACTATATATTTCCATAAGATTTCTGCATCAGAAAAGTGCTATTTTTCCCATCAAATCTGCAACAAATTCAGTCAAAGATGGAAAATATTTTGCACATCCGTCATTGGATATACTTCTTTGAATTGGCCTTCTTTTATGAATATTTTTCCCATTTTCATTTGTTAAAAAACGTGGCTGAATAAAGTCACTAATTGCAATGATACATATTGTTACAGAAAGTTTTCTGCACCTTTAAACAAAAATGCGCAAAAACTCACCAAAATTTCCACACACCTAGTAGTTGTCGAGGATATCCAGATAAACTTTTTTAAATTATTATGGGATGGCCACAGGACCTACTGCTTGGTGAGAATTTTGTGTCACAGTGTGAGATTTGGCGATTTTCCTCCGTTGCTAAGGAAATCCAAAAGTTTACTTTTGCTGATTCTTCTTAAACGTACATTGATGTGTTCGCCATCCCCAAGCGATCAAAACATAAAATAGTTGCTATGGAGATAGAACCAAAAGAAAAGCCGCCATTTTAAAAAAATAAAAGAGTTTTTTACAGTAATTTGCCACATGGAGCTCCAACAACACTTAACTCTGGATTTGTTTTAAAGACTTAAAGCATTTAATTTTTTAATCCCTGTCATATCAATGCACAATAAGCTAATAGAACTGAATTTCCTTCAAATTCTGTCTGTTTCCTTCCAGTCTTTAGCTTCATGGTTACTGTCTTTATTATTCTGCTGATGTTAACAATCTTAACAGAGAAAAACGTCAATCTGCTGCTTTTATGAAACCATCAACTATCTCCTCCATATTTTCTCTTTTTCTCCAATGATTTATTGATTTCATGCAGTTTAAAAAATAAAGTAAATGACAGCTGTTTTGTTAATGAATGTAAACCTGGTGTAAACGCAACAAAATTGGCTTTCAAGTTACATCAAAGCACCACCTGTTTGGATTTCCACCAGGATGGATACGTTGTTTTTTTAAAGTTACCTATAGCGTAGCTTAAGCTGGTGTTAAAAACCTTCTTATAACATGAAGATAATTAGTTTTTCTAACTATAAACATAGTGAAATGTACACCTGGCAAAAAAAAAGAAAAACTACCACGATAAACACAATCTGTTCAGCAATTATGTAAAATCCTGTAAAAAGTAAAGCATAGAACAATTGCTAAAGCTTCAAAACTATAAGGATAATAGCTGACTGCAGAGTATGAAGTTGAATCTCTTTTGGGGTCACAGGGTGAAGGTGGGGTACACCCTGAACAGGTTGTGTGTACCCTGAATTTGATCCAGGACCTTCTCACTCTGAAGGTAAGAGTGCCAACCACTGCACCATCGTACAACCCTCCTACTAAGTGTGCCTTTTTATTTATAAAAGTAGCCAAAGAATGCTTCAAATTGCTCTAAGCTAAAGTGTAAAGTAACACTAAAACTGTTAACTTCTTATAGCAAACTAACTACCCATTGCGAAAACAAAAGAAAGAGTTTTTTTTTCTTTTTAAAATAGTAATTTTCCTATATCTTCTAAACCTTATCTCATTATTTACTGCCCTATCTAATATGCCGTTGCTCTTTGCGTATCTTGGACAGTGGTAACAGGCTAGCGTAGCATCTCTAGCAATAGAACTCAATGGTAATCCATATCCGCCCTTGCAAGGATGCTAGCAATGAACCAAACTATTTTGTTCCCCAAATTGGAATATTTGCACTGCTTTGAAATTTCCCACGAGTCTTCCAGCTGTAGGTGGCTGATGTGGTAGAAAACAGTAGAAAAAGAAGGAGAAGCCCCTCCCTGCTTGTCCAGTGTGAACACCAGTGTGTCCACACACACACACATGGTTTCAAACTGCTGAAACCTCTTCATTAAACGGAAGGCCCGCGAGTCTCAAACGTTACAGATTCCAAACAAGGTTTAATCACGTGGATTAATTTCAAGATCATCACTCTACACACCACCGCACACAGACATCACAGACACACATCCCCCCACAGATCCCTCCGTCCTGTCTGACTGGGTGAGGTCTTGGGGGAGTCATTAAGTACAAAGCGTTAACATCTGCCAGACATTACTGAGCCAGAGCAGTTGTGATTTGTCCATATGATGACTCTGGCCCATACAACTGTGGTGTGTGTGTGTGTGTGCATGTGGGAGTGTGACTCTGCTGCTGTCGCTTCTGCTTTCGCACCCAGGATAATGCTTGCTTGTAATTAGAGCCTTTCTTGTGTGGATTTTTTTTTGTTTGAATATTTGTAGCCGATTAAGCGAGGATTTAGCTTTCAGGATGTCATGTGATTAGTTAAGATATCGTGCTTTAACCCTTTAACACCTGAGGCGTCATCACCAGCGATGTTTAAATGAAAATTGTGTTTTTTGAGTTTTTAACATGTATGTGTGGCATTCTTCTTATGAAAGAGAACAAATGTAATATGAGATTATTTTGCATTTTTGGTGTGAGTTTCATCCAATACTTACGGTAGCAGGACTGAGAACGCTGGAAAATCTCCACCAGACTCCACGGAGCTTCTTGATGTGACCACGGAAATGTGAACGGCGGCTCATTTGACAGCAGTTGGAAAGGATTGTAAATCAATGAAAGAGCATTTTGATGTTAGCTTTTATTGATTTACAATTTTAGAAACCAGTGGATTAAATGTTTTGGTCACAGCAACGTCAATAAACATTGGAGAATTAGCTAAAAGAGTCTTTGGTGAACTGGAAGGAGAAAGAATCAGGATTTTGGAGGAAGTTCTGTCCATGAAGATCTGAGCTGACATCCGGATCAGAACCATACGACTGGACATTTTTATGTGGCAGGAGTGAAGATTTACGTTAAGGAGACACAGGGCTATCAGGGGCAGGGCTGCTCAGCTCTGCTCGAAAAGCCACGCCCCCTCAGAGGAGATTTTGGAAACAGAGGCTTCAGATCAACATGAAAAATTGCTTTTTTTGAGACATTTAGGTTGTGAGATTTGGGTTAAAAACTAATTAAAACACTACTGGGAACGTTTTTTTTAATTAAAAAAACGTTAACAAAATCTTTAATATACTCCAACTTTTCAACCGTTAACATGATCAACATCATTCTAATAGATTCTGAAGGAGAAAGCGGAGCCGCTTTCTCCTTCAGAATCTATTAGAATGATGCTGATCATGATAACAGTTTAAATGTTAAAGTAAATTAAAGAACATAACCACTGTGTATTTATTTATTTAAACACACTAATATAAACGCGAAGCAGAAAAAGATGGAAACTTATGTTTCGCTTTCCACCATCCACCTCCACGTCCAGTAGCCAGCGCGTGTTGACACATTATTAACATGTTTGTTTGTTCTCCAACAAGCTGTCCTGGTGTTGATAATGTTGATATTGATCAAAATCACCAACTGTGACGGAGTCCGCCTGGCAGCAACTTCACTGAGGTCCGAGCACGCCAGCTGAATCCAGGCCAGATGGAGGAGGCTAATGTCTGCTTTAACATCGCCAGAATCACAGGGAGGGTTAGGTAGCGGTGTAACGCCTGGGTCAGCAGTTCTGATGAAATCCAACGGAAAGGTATGAAACCTTCAGAGATGGGTAAAGGTGACTGAGGCTCGATCTGCTGAACACCTGATCAGAAGGGAGAGTGTGGGGGGGATTCTGGCGCCAGCTGATGGACCGTCTGACTGAAGGGGGTGAATGTGGGCCCATGCCAAGCCACGTACCTCAAGCCGGAGGGTGTAATGTCTGTTATAGCTCTGCCAGCAGAGATGCTAAATCTATTCCCAAAGGTCTGTTTGAGTCTGTCGTCTTTGAGCTCTAAACTAGAAATAGGTTATTTTCTGTCACGACAAAAAGAATATAATGTATAATATAATATAACTCATTTGGCGTCTTGTTCAGACAAAACTCTTCTTTAGTATTAAGTTATTTGAGAATTTACGCTTAATTGTGATTGTAAGCACCATTAATGAGACACAGTTTTGTTAATCGCCAGCAATGTTATTATTAAAATATAAAGAACTAGTCATGCTTTTACTTTGAAGTCTGTAACTTCCATTTAAAAACAGGAAATAGATTGTTTCTTTGATACAATGTTTCGCTTGGGAATTCAGAATGAAACAGTGGCTTATTCTTCAGGATGGTATTGTTGCCGCCTCCACCGAGCCATTCTAACGAGTAAAACAATCTCTTGTCGTCATTAAGTTTATTTCAGTTCAAGATTAAAATGAAAGGACCAAGAAAATTCAATGAAATTCTACACTGATGAAATGAGAGAATAGAAAGACTAAAAAAAGTACTGTCACTACTGCATCATCTTATATATATATATATATATATAATATATATATATATTATATATATATATCTATATTTATATATATATATAAGTACTGTCACTACTGCATCATCTTATATATATATATATATATATATATATATTATATACATATATAATATATATATACATGCATGTATAGATATAGATAGATATATACACATACATACATATATATATATATATATATACATAATTAGATAAGTTAGAAGATAAAGAGCCAACAGTCATTTAATCGGGTAGTGCAGAGCACTGGTACCCAAACCCTGAACTGGTACCCCAATCTGTTACTGGTTCGTGTCCAATATTGCGTCCAAGCCCGGTTTGCGGAACCAGTTTGTGGAACCGGTTTGCGAAACCAGTCAAGTACTGGAACATGGAGCACATCAGTACCCTAACCCAGCAGTGGTACCCAAGCCAGTACCAGTTCACAATCAGTATCGTGTATGGTATCAGCTTTGGTCCAGTACTGCATCCGGTACCTTCCAGTGTCACATCCAGTGCCAGGTTAGGGTACCGGTACCACTCGCGTCCCAAGGACTAGACTATCTCCTGACACCAAAAACGTCAAAAAGTGATGTGGACGGACCCCAACCTTATATTGACCTGTGATCCCTCCCATGAGAAAGGTGGACAGGATTTTATGTCTACCATGGACACCAGTGAAGATAAAAAAAATCTGTGAAAAAAAAAGTCCCGCAAGCTGTCTTGTGGGGTCCAGATGACCCCACTTTTGACGTAAAATGGTAAATGGCGTATACTTGTGTAGCGCTTTCTACCTCCCTTCGAAGGCCCTTCACAGTCACAGACACATTCACACACTGGTGGTGGCTCCAGAGGCAATATAGGGCTCAGTGTCCTTCCCAAGGACACTTAGACACGTGGGCAGCCAAGGCGGAAATCGAACCCTCAATCATCCGATCGGGGGTCAGCCGCCCTACCGTTTGTATTTGTGACTGTAGCATTAAATGCCCAAATTATTCTTTAGAGTAATAGTCCCATTCACCCACCACGTACCCATTCACACACTGATGCCGAACACGAGCACCAACCTAAAACCACCAGGAGAACGTGGGGTTCAGTGTCCTGCCCAAGGACTCTTTGACACATAAATCTGAACCTGACATCTTCCAATCCAAGGTTGACCGCTCTACTTCCACACCACAGCCGCCCCAATGTAGGTAATATATGATCAATTCAAGGCTCAGTGTTTTAAAGAATCCAAAAATAAGGACAAAACTTTGGACAAATGGAGAGACAGTGAGGTAAAAATAAAAATATGTCAGAATTTGTTGGATGCCAGATCATAGCTTTCCCCGTGTTAATAGATTTTCTCATTATAAAAGACCAAAACGGCACAATGCTGGAAGGCGGTGGACTTTCTAAATCAGAGCAAGCAGAAGCAAAGTCATTTCTCTACGCCGTAATGACCAGAAGAATACCGCTTGATGTTCCATCCTCAGAAGGGCCTCATGTTGCCTTCAAAGCCTGAGAAAACTTGGGTTCTGATCAAACTGCTTTAATTTTTCAACTTTGCAGTCCCTTTTTCTTTCAGAGCAGGAACATTTTCAAACACATTTTTGTACGGTTTTTCTTTCACTGGAGCGCTCAAAGACGAAGTCTGATCTCTTCATTTGTGTGATCTGTTCTTGGCTTCGGCCGCGGCTCGCTCTCTTCACGATCATGTTTCACTTTGTCGCCAGACTCCCCCCCAGCTGAGAGGGGACTGTCACCCAGCACTCTGCCAGGCCTAGAGCTGGCACGCTAACATCACACGAGCCGGAGCAGATATCTTTATCAGGACCGGGTTGAGCCTCCACCCAACTTCTAGTCTGAACTTCACATCCAGAAACTCTTCGTAAAAGGTACAAAAAGGTGCACACTCCTTCGATTTTAGCGTCGCTTTTCCTGGTGTCATCGGGACGTCTTCCTCCGGGAAGATTGGGAGCATGCGGTGGCCAGAGATGTATCTCTCCCATTAACATCTGCTCTGCTCCTCATTCCAGAAGGCCATGCGTAAACCCACACAAACACACACACAGGCTGACACTGCGCATCGAACATGGTTGACAATCAAGGGCTGTTTGTTTTGAGCCGTGTCAGGGCAGTTAAACTCTCACGGGCAGTCTCCAAACTACAGGCGACTGGCACGCGGACAAACACTCAGAGAGCACATTTACGGCCAAGCGCTGAACGCCATCTGTCAGTCACTGTAGGAGAACATTACAGCCCGACCACACATGCTCAGAAGCGCCTTATTTCAGGAGGATTTTCCTTTTTTTTTTGCACAAAACTGACAACAAATCTGGTGGGCAAAGAATATATTTTCAGAACAAATATATCTTACTTTATGGAGTTTTAGTTAATACTCATGTTTAAGGTTAACGCACGCAAGACACTTCAAAATAAAGTTCAATACAGCCAAAAACGGAAAGGCCAAAAGACCATAAATGTGTTCAAAACCTCTGAGGAGATATAAATCATATTTTGTTTCAAACTAAAAGCTTCTGCAGTTGTTTTTAGACTTAAATTTTAATATTTTGGAATTTTAAAGCACTTTATTTGTGTATCCATTTACTATTTTATTAACTATCAATAATAACATCACTACAAAGTGGAAAAATCTTCTATTTTCAGATGATTAACTTCAAAGGTTCATGACTGAGGCCTTAAATGAATCCTAATTTTGTCGTTATATGAAGCTAGAAAAGGTTCATAGATGTGCAAGTAATAGAATTAGAAGTGCTTAAAAATAAAAAAAATAAAAAAAGATGCAGCAGAAGCTTTTATTTTGAAAAAGACAACATAGCCTCTTTGTTTTATCAAATTTAGAAGTTTTTGCCATTTCTTTCCAGTATTTTTCCCAATCATTCAAACACCACATGAACACGGTATTTCTGTAAGTTTTAGTTTTTTCCACAAGGGATGTGAGGAGGATACTGAATGTTTTGTATTTTGCATGTTTTTCATTGCTGTTTTAGCTTCAATGCTTAAACTTAAAAGAGTTTTCTTGTTGAAATGTTCTTTTTCTTCACATTTTTGTTTTTCATTTTTAATGAATTTCCCGCCCGGGATTAATAAAGTATATTGATTGATTGATTGATTTTCCTGTCTTGTTTCAGAGTACATGATCTCTCATCTTTTTTCTAAATGTTCTGTTCTGATTGACTGGAGGAAACTTTGCAGGAAGTGTTCCTGTCTGTATAAGGAAGAGTTTAAAATAACCTCAGAAGGCGTTCCCTGGTTCTCATGTGACCAAATAAATTAATTTACCCAGATACAGCAGTTGAAGGTTTTCTTTAGTTTGCCTGATTTCTATTTACATCTGCTTGGTCCACTCGTAAAAAGTGGTGTCAGAAGTGGGATTTGAACCCAAGCCATATTAATCGTAACAAGCGACATTTTAACTCATCGATTCTCTAAAATGAGAGCAAAAGACACAAATTTTGAAACCCAAACTCAAAACTGTTCTGTTTTGAAGCAATGTTCAATCAAATTATATCCAGATTCCATGTTGTTTCTTTCTCTTATGAAAAGGATTACAAAACATTCCACATGTATCTCCAGTACTTATGGCTCCGTCAAATTTTAGAACCTTTTGTGGCCCACAAGTCTAAAAGTTTGCCCAACATTGATTTAGATGAGGCATTTAATCGACTCAAGATTGGTCAATTTCTTAAAATTTAATTTTATTTTAATTTTTTAAAAGTACACAAAATATTTTAGAAAATTCACATGCTAAAATAAAATTTTAGTCAGCATATGTGAACTATTTAATCAACAATTAGCATTAAAAAAGTAAGAAAGTGCAAAAAAAGTGAGAAAAATATATAAACTAAGGGATTATTTACATCATTTATCTTGTAAAAATGTATTTATCTTGTAGAAATTTGAAGAATGGTTGATAAATGAATTATGACCCAAACACAATATCAGGGTTTACATATTTATTGGGATTTCAAAACAATTTATACATAACTATAAAATTCTTAGAGATGAAACCTCACATTAATGGACTGTTAAACTGCCTTAAAATAGTCTCCAAATCTTTACATGAAACACAAGAATACCCAGACATTGTCCAATTTATTTGATTTATGTTAAATCTTGATATAGACACCTTTGTCGTTTCTTTTTTTCCCTCGCAAATTATATTTGTGGATTTTGTTTGTCCTCTCTCTCCTGCCTTTGTCTCATTGATGCTGATGTCACTGACGGATGTGTTTTGATTTTTTGTGAAATACTTCAATAAAAAATGAAAAAAAAGTTAGGATTTAGTTATGACATTTAACAATAGTACAAAAGAAATAATCGCCTTTTCTTTATTTTTTTTAAATGAAATCTAAAAAATATAACTTAAATTACAGTTTTTACAAATGTTCACAATTATGGCAGCTTTATTTCTATTTTTATAAAATATAAAACAGCTAAAGTAGATTACATTTCAGTTTGAATGTGTTCAGAGAACTGATTTTTAACTGTAGAAACAGAACCAAGGGCCTTCTAACTAGCAGGACAGTGACCTAACTGACCTTCAGCATGGCTGACCCTCAACGTTTGACCACACTTGTTTGTTTTTGCTCTGTGTTTTATTTTAATGAAAGAAAACTTCTCCTGCTCCTTTCCTCACAGTTTTTGGCTCATAAAAACTCAATTACACTTTCAGCGATTTTCAACAATCTTGTATCAAAGCATCTTTTACAGTCATTTTCAAAAAGGTTGGTTAATATCTTAATTAAACAGGCTAACGTTTTTGACTGATTTAGTTTACTGAGGAATTTTAGGCTATTTTGAGGTTTAGCTAGTATTTAAGAACTGTGCTAGCTTTTTGGGGGCTAATTTGGCATCTATTGAGGTTTTTTTATGCTAATTTTTTAGATTAGCTAATATTTTAGCAACATGCTAACGTTTTTTTCTAATTTGCTAACTGGGGTTTTTAGGGCGAATTTAGAGTTCAGCTAATATTTTAGCAACATGCTAACGTTTTTTTCTAATTTGCTAACTACTGGGGTTTTTAGGGCAAATTTAGAGTTTAGCTAATATTTTAACAACAGGCTAACGTTTTTGGCTAATCTAGTTTACTGAGGAATTTTAGGCTATTTTGAGGTTTAGCTAGTATTTAAGCACTGCGCTAGCTTTTTTGGGGCTAATTTGGCATCTATTGAGGTTTTTTTATGCTAATTTGGAGATTAGCTAATATTTTAGCAACATGCTAACGTTTTTTTCTAATTTGCTAACTACTGGGGTTTTAGGGTGAATTCAGAGTTTAGCTAATATTTTGGCAACATGCTAACATTTTTGGCTAATCTAGTTTACTGAGTAATTTTAGGTTATTTGGAATTCGCTTGTATTTAAGCAATGTCCTAGCTTTTTTTGGCTATTTTGGGATTTACTGAGGTTTTTATGCTAACTTGGAGTTTTGCTAATTGTTCAATTAGCAACATGATAACACTTTGGCCTAAGTTTTGATTGTCTTAGGTTTTTGTGGGCTAATATAGAGTTTAGCTTTCATTTTAGTAACAGGCTAACGTTTTTGGCTAGTTTAGTTTACTGAGGAATTTTAGGCTATTTCGAAGTTTAGCTAGTATTTAAGCAGTGTGATAGCTTTTTTTGGCTAATTTGGCATCTACTGAGGTTTTTATGCTAATTTGGAGATTAGCTAATATTTTAGCAAGATGCTAATGTTTTTTGCTAATTTGCTAACTACTGGGTTTTTGGGCGAATTTAGAGTTCAGCTAATATTTTGGCAACATGCTAACATTTTTGGCTAATCTAGTTTACTGAGTAATTTTAGGCTATTTGGAGTTTAGCTTGTATTTAAGCAATGTGCTATCTTTTTTTGGCTAATTTGGGATTTACTGAGGTTTTTTCATGCTAACTTGGAGTTTTGCTAATTGTTCAATTAGCAACATGATAACGTTTTGGGCTAATTTTTTATCGTCTGAGGTTTTTGTGGGCTAATATAGAGTTTAGCTTTTATTTTAGCAACAGGCTAACGTTTTTGACTGATTTAGTTTACTGAGTAATTTTTGGCTATTTTGGAGTTTAGCTAGTATTTAAGCAACAGACTAAATATTTTTGGAAAATTTGTATGTATTTAAGCAAGTTTACTACAGTACATTTTTTTCTGAATGCGCTCTTTCATAGAGCCTTTATAAAATTTCCAGTCTTTTAGCAAATTTAAGATTTTGCAAATAGCTTCTGCATTTTCAGCAAATCCCTTCAGCTATTAAAATAAATTGTGTCACCATTTCAGTAAAAAGCTTCAGCATCTTCAGCGACTACATTCAGCAAAAAGCATTCACTCTAGCAATTTTTCTAGTTTCCTTCTTGTAATAAAAAGACAAAAACACCCTAATGAATCGACCTGATCTGTGTTTTCCAAGTGTGTTCTGATGACCCGCCTGAAACAATAACACACATGGATGTCACTCCGCAGCCCCATCCTCTCACTTCCCGTGACCCCACCTGGACAAAGGGAGATGTCAGCTCCACTTATAACCACACAATTAACATGCAAATGAGCCCGGTTGCTAATGGCGATGGCAAGGCGCTCTTATGATGGAAATATGCTTTCTGTTTTTGGCAGTATGGGTTAAACATTATCAGCTAGAGGGGCCCCTGGGCTTCCCCCGAGGGCCGACGGAGACAGAGAGGTGCACTGGCCTTTGCACCTGCTTCACCGACAGACACTCAGAGCATGACCAGGCGGTAATAATCAGGCTGTCAGCCCAGTCAATAACTTATCCCCTCAACTGCTTTTGTTCTAGCGGCGGCTCTTTATTCAACTGATATTTTTGTTTTGATTGCTGTCCTGAGGCGGTGGTTCAGCGGCTCACTGACCGGAACCAGCAGAGGCAGGAATTCTAAAATATGCAATCTTTGAATACAAATAAAAAGGAAGAAAAGTTGGCAGCTTGGTAGTATCTGCCTGACTGGAGTGTAAAAATGCCCTGTCATTGTGCATGTGAGGACAGTGAACAAAGCCGTGTTGCTCCAAGTGATAAACCTTGAGTGTGTGGCAGTAACAGGTGTGTGCTCCCTAAAGGACCAGTCGTTTGTCAAGCGGCATGAAAAGAGGAGTGGATAACCAGGAGTCCATTCATGGATCACTGACCGCCTGCACACAAAAGCACTTTATCTGTCAGCGTCATTCATAAAAATTCTATGCATTTGATTTTATGTTATTTTTTGTGGTTAAATTTTATTTAATTCACATTTTTTTAAGAAAATAAGTCGTTTATTTGAAAACTTCTCATTTCATCCATAAAACTTTATAATCCAAAAACATCATTTTTTCTGTTTTCTGCAACTTTTCCTCCAAAAACGCACAATTTACATGCGCATTATTTGTGTTTACTCCCTCCCCCTCTTCCTCCTCCTCCTCCTCCTCCTCTAAATGCGCCTGCGGCAGCAGTTGCTCCTCTTTACGCAGCGCCTAATTAGCCAGAATTAAGAAGTATTTCTGGGCCCATTGACGAGTCCATTTCCTTTGAAACCGCAGCACAATAAACCTTAAGTAATTACCCCAACTCATGACTATTAACTCGCAAACCGCCAGCTTCCCTTGACAACATCCTCCTCAGTGTTGTGCGGTTAAAAGGCCACTGCGGCTCCTCGGCTACATACATCCCATCTGGCAGGCTGCGAGGCGCGCACGGGCTCATTCCTCAAGACAAAATAAAAACAGTGGAAAATCAACTCTTTTGCAACTTTGGAGCTTTACAACTTACAAAAGGAGTTTGTTCCCCCTTCTCTTTTTTTGTTTTAATCCACCTTCTCATTTGCATGCGCTGAGAATGGATCTATAATCTTAGCGCCCTGTAATCCCAGCTCTTTATTTTCTTTTTTTTTTTCAATCACTCCTCTGATGTGATTTTCTCCTCTTGGTCCCCAATGAACAATTAACTTGTAATCTCTACAAACATACATTCTGTCGTGGTGGAGATGAGACGCAGAAACACCCTTGGGACAAGCTGCTCCCCCTTTTTTTCACTCCCTCCACTTTCGGGGCCCCATTATTAGGCCCCTCATTTCATCTCCTCCTCATTTCAGTTGTTGGTGGAGGTTGGAAAAGTGCTTTTTGCGGGGATGTGAGTGCGCACTGGATGCGTAAAAGTTGAAACTTTGCAGGAAGTTTTATCCAAATCATCAAAAAAAATACATTTTTATTTTGTTATTTCAATTTGTGTTCGTTTTTAATAAATCGTAAAGTAGTTTTCAATTAGAAAATTTATTTTTTTGTATTTTATTATTAAAAACGAGTAAATAAATTATTATTTTTAAATCAAATATGATTGATTTTTAGTGTTCCAAAATCATTTTTTTAATAAAAAAGAAAATTCGTATCAAGAATATAATGAAATAAAACGAAAAGACAATTTTTATGATTCATAATCCCAGTTTTTATTGAAATTTCAACCAGAGACGCTGCTTGATAATAAATATTTTTTTCTCAGTCATCAACAATGTACAAAAATAAAGACACGGGGTCTCTGGGCAAACTGGTGATTATTCCCATGCATGAAAACAAAACAAAAAAACTGAGAGTGATCTGAAAACCGTTTGCGAAAACACTTTTTTTGTTTTTAAATCCTTGGTACAAGGCACAGATCTTCGATTTGACGACTGGAAAAAAGACAGAATCATGCAATCTCCTTCTCACTGTCAGACAGGAGACGCAAAACTTTTTTTTTACTCTCAACTGACAAAATCAGCAGACTTCATTAAAGTCCTTGTTACAAGGAGGGAAAACATTTTTCTCATACGTTCAACAAGAAAACAGACGAAACAGTAACATGCACCGGAGGGGCCGAACTCCCCCTCATGCCCTGGTATGTACAAAGCTGTCAGTCTCTGCGCGTCAGCATCATTTCATGCCGTCCTTCGCCTCCCCCGTGAGTCTCGTGAGGCCCGTGGAGGTGATGGGGATGTGTGGAGGTGGGGGCACCTGGCAGATGGTGCAGGGACACGGCAGCCCGGCCCAGTGCTGGAAGCCGGAGCCCAGCTGCAGGGCCGGGGGCGCGGAGGGAGAGCTCTTCATGAGCGCGTGCGGCGCGCGGATGGAGGTGAGTCCCGGCAGCGCGCTGGGCAGCGTGGAGGACGTGGAGGAGGAGAGCGCGCCTCCGAGCAGAGGGTGCACCTGGTGCGCGGCCGCCGCGGCGGCTGCGGCTGC
>NC_050526.1:3492106-3506279 GCF_002922805.2 Oryzias melastigma
CGGGTCCGCCGGAGTGCGCGCCCGCGCCGGCGCCGTGCGCCACGGTGCCGCAGTGGAAGGCTGAGTGCTGGCCCCCGTAAATCTCCCCCACCAGCCGCTTCATCTCGTCCAGAGAGCTGGTCAGCATCAGTATGTAGTTCCTGGCCAGAAGCAGAGTGGCGATTTTGGACAACTTGCGCACGGAGGGCCCGTGCGCGTAGGGCATCACCTCGCGCAGGCCGTCCATGGCCAGGTTGAGGTCGTGCATGCGCTTCCGCTCCCGGCCGTTAATCTTGAGGCGCAGCTGGTACATCTCTTCCTCGGTGACCTGCTTCTTCAGCTTGTACTTGTTGCTTCCTCCTCCTCCGCTGCTGCTGCTGCTGCTGCTTCCCACAGACTTGGGGTCTCCGGGGCGCAGGTGCTCGGCGCCGCTCAACTTCTGGCGCTGCTGCTCTCCGCTCTGCGTGGACGAGGAGACGGAGGAGCCGGCGTGGTGGTGCTGATGGTGGTGATGGTGATGCTGCAGGAACATGTCGTCCATGTCCGGGGAAGAGGCTCTGCTGCTGGGGCTGGAGTCGGAATTCATTTTATGGGTTTGCCTCCGAGGTCGCTCCCTCTCCTCTCCTCTCCTCTTCTCCCTCCCCTCTTCTCTCCGTTTGTCACCTGACGTCGCCTCCTGTCCCGCTCTGCCTCTTCTCTCTCAGTTTGGTTGGCTGTCCGTGTCTGCAGAGAGCGGGACACTGATGGAGCGTATTTATACGCGCGGACACACAAAAGAGCTTCTCCTATTCATAACCTCTGGTTAGGAGGATGACGCGCCCGAAAGGAAGGGGGCGGTGGACTGTCCCGGTGACCGCGGCGCGCATCCATTCACTGCCATTGTCAGGACGCACGAGGGGGGGTTAAAGTTCTCTCCTCTCCATATCAGAGCAGCTTTACGCGCAAACGTTTGATGCATTTTTGAACAGATTGTTGCCAAAAAATAGAGATGGAGACGCGTTAACAAGCTGGAAAAACATTTATCACGGAGCGCAGTGCGCGAAGGTGGATCAACAGATGAAGTTGCTCTCCGGTTCTGCGGCCTCCGCGGGCCTAACGGGGATCTGGAACCGGGAATCCGTCCAAGCGGAGTGAAGGAGGGAGGCGAGGGCGCACAGATCGGTGGCGCGTAAAAGTTTGCTATGAAAAGTGATTTTTCAACTGGAAAACAATTTTAAAAGTCCGATTTAATTAATTAAATGTAGGGAAAAAATTAAAAAGTAATTTACTACTTCTAGTTTATCACGTTGGTGCTGTTTTAGGCAAATTGAAACAATTTATTTACAGATGTAAATTCATAAATTAAAGAAGAAAACATATTTTATATTAAAAATAAACATTCAACGTGTATTTTTATGAGCAAAGTTAATTAAATGACTTTAAATTTTTCGTCAATTTAAACATTAAAATAATTACACCTGGAAAAACTATAATGTTACGTTTTTATTCAATATTTTCTTAATTTCTTGAAAAGAAAATTGGATATAAAGGTGCAGAGGGAAATTTTATTTAAGAGTCTGCTTTTTCTAAATTAAAAACTGTTTATTTATATTTTTAAATTTGATATATTTTATTTTTATCTCTGCATCTGCTTGAATTTTTGAGTCTGCGCTCAAAGCTTTTCATTTAAATTATCCTGTTTTTTGTTAGTTAAAGAACTCGTTCAATTCTGGTATTTTAATTCTTGTCATTTATTTATTTTTATTTAAATATGTATTTATATATATGTATTTATAATTCAATGTTATTTAATTATTTTTATTTATTTTTCTTTTTAATTAAATACTTAATTTGATTTAATTGCATTTATTTATTTCCCTTTTTACTTATTTAGTCCTTGTTATTATTACCTACTTAATTAAATTTTAGTTTACTTCATTCAATTGTAGGTATTTATATATTTATTTCCAGTTTTACTTATTTAATTTTAAATAAATTTAGGTTTTTTTCTTCTGTTATGAATATTTAAACATATTTAAATACCTTTTAAACGAGTTTCATTAAGTTTCTTTTATGCTTTTTAGGCTTAGAATCTATGAATGTCAAATTTGAGATGACAAAACAAAAAAAAAAGTTGTACAATTGCAACAAATTAGGACTAAAAAATAAGAAGTTAAGGAATGACACCAGCTGAAGTATTTCTAGTCAAATATTCCAAGTCTAAATTGACTCAGTATTGTCCGTGGTGAACTACAGAGAGCCTCTCTCTCTTATCTCTGAAGGATCAGAATCCAGATCTGAAGTGGAGGAACTGACCAACAAAAACATGTGGCCGTATAAGTGAAGCCCCTCAGCCGTACATCTGTCCGTCTGCTCCCACCCAGTCAGCACTTCAAACCTGGATAACAAAGTCTGTCCGAGCCAGAGATCCCCCTGCTAGAACAGTAAAAACGTGTATTCACGGACGCATTGTTGGCCCAGCAAAGGAGGCCTCCTCATAAAGGTGCTGCAAATGCAAAGAAAAGCGCTGCTCGGCTTTGCTCTCTCCTGGTGGCATTTGAAAGTCTAAAGCTTTGAATACCAATTGCTTGAACTGGACATATGTGAATCCGCTGTAAGCCTACTAATCCTGTCCCCAAGTGTTTCTTTGTGAGAGGGGCAGCCTGGCACACCCAAGAGAAAGTGTTCCTAATCCGGTCAATGTGGAAAAATGTGTGAAAGGGGGATATTTGTGTGTCTGTGTTGCAGGTATCAATCTGTGCAGCTTTTCTTTTTTTAAGTTTAGAGTGTTTTGCTGTTTTTTTCTGTGTGTCCGTCTGAGGCCTCCAGCTCCACACCACCAGGACACTGGCCCAAATGAAGGCAGTTATTCACCGTCCCCCCCCACACCACTGCCGCAGCGGGTCGTCCATAATGTGCTCTTTTCACTGCGTAAGCTCCTCTTTTTCCTTTTATTCCTCTTTCTGTCTCTCTCCCCCTCTCACTGATTGTTTCACTCTCTTTCTGATTTGATTCAACAAATTCAGATTTTTCTTCCTTTTTCTTGTCATTGCCCAAAAATCCGGACTTTCTTACATCTTTAGGAGGATCATTGGGTCTTCCTCTGGGTTTTTCACTCTTAAACTCTAATCATGTAAAGTTTTATTTAAACCAAGGAGAGAAAAACTACTTTTCTCAAGAGAATGACCGAAAGGGCTTCCCATACTAAATCTTCATCCCTCGTTTCCTCTTCTTTTTTTAATCCAGTCCAACAAGAAATGAATACAAACATCATTCATTTAAATAACGTTTATTCTCAAACACAAAAATGTGTCTCATGTGTCGGAAGATTCTTAACACCCTATTGTCTCAGTAAAATCTGTCCAACACAAAAAAAGTCTTCAGCTCTGATCTGTTTGCTCCGCTGCTGGACATTACGAGTTTAAATACACAAATAAATAAATATATCGATGATAGAAAACTAAACATTTAATAAATAAACATGACAAAACCATGGCAGCAACAAATATGAAAAACAAAAAATTGACCAAAAACCAAACCAAAGTTCACAATTCTCACAGTACCCCTCCCCTAAAGGACAGATCCCAGATGCCCAAATATAACAAAACACCCAGGAGGAGGGGAAACAGAAGGACTAAACAAGAACATTTAGGGCTTAGACTGAAGTGAGAGGTATCAGAGCGCCCCCTCAGAATGAAGAGGAGTGGCCAAACAACTCCCCCAGGGAAAGTAAACAAGAGGAGGAGCGTCCCCGGTGACCCTCCTCTGGAACAGGAAACATGGAGCATGGCCCTGGCAATCTCTTCAGGGACAGGCCCGAGAAGAGGACCGTCTCCACAGGACTGCAGGGGTAGAAAACCCTCCCACTGCAGCAAAATCCTCCTGCTGGGCCCAAGGTGATCTGGTCATTCTGTCAGGAACTGGCGGCGGAGGACCCAACACGCAGGAGACCGGGCTTGGTGACAGAATGTACGCATTTAAAGGGTAACCAAACAGTAAATCAACTTTTTTTTGGTCTGTTGACCTCTTTAAATGAGGCTTTAAAAGTGCTGTCATTGCCAAATTTTTGCCTAATTAAAATAAACTTATTTAAATCCTATAAATATAGTCAAAAACCGTCTATTTGCTGCCCCCTACAGGTTGAAATGAGGAATTACAGTTGAATTTCGTGATTGGTCAACTGGTGTAAGTTCCAGAAGTTGCTCATCATCATCACCTCCAGTATAAAAGCCCCGTCCATCTTTGATTCTGTAACTGTAACTCCCCCGCTCAGTTGCTGCCACTAGCCCCGCCCCCTTTTTTTTTTGCATTTTTCAAATCTGGGCTGAGAATGGAGCCAGCCTCCAACTGCCCTGTTTGGTTACCCTTTAAAAAACCAACCAGAAACAAACCAAAGTTCACAATCCTCACACCTAAACCTTATTTTCTCCTTTCAGTCAGATTTTGTTTTTGATCTGAAAAAATACCTAAAAAAATAGATCAAAAAGTAAAGTTTTTTTGAGAAACTTGCCACACTGTCCCTGTTATTGTTTTATATGAAGTTGGTCACAGATTTGGTCTAAACTAAATATGTAGAAACAAAAAATACAGGAAAAAAACTATCTCAATTAAGAAAATACATAATGTAGATATAAAACTTTGTGAAAAAAGAAAACAATTATGAATTTGGATTATAACTGTAAAGGAGGAGGAGGAGGTGAAGACTTGAGGATGAAGAGATCTTCAGATCTGATTTAATTCTGCTGCAAAAAAGAAAAATCATCCCATTTCTTCTTTGCTTCTGTAAATCCCAAATATAAACAACTGAGAACAAATTTCAGTAACTAAACTCATTTTTTTTTACTGACAAAAGTTTCAGTGTGTGAATCAAATTGATTATTGATCCTGTTTTCTCATTGTTTCCTCCCACTTCAATTGATGAAAGGATTGAATGTCTGTGTTGTTGCAGGTGTGCTTTGACAAGAACGAATCTGATGCAAATATTTTGCATGTTTATTTAAAAAATGTAAAAAAAATAAATAAATAAATAAAAAAGACAGAAGGATTTGAGAACAGCATTTGGACCAAAGTTCTTTGATCTGATACAGAGCAGAGATCCAGCCCACTGACTGGTCTGCTGCCAAAAAAAATAATGCATACATCTTATGTAAAAATCCTCTTTTTGGGAGTGATGAGTCAGGATAGGACCAGGAATAAATCAGAGGAAGAGATGTTAGTGTTCAACAGACAGAGGTGTTTGGACACGATTAGAATAGGGACAGAGATTAAAGGAAAGAGGAGGTTCATGGATGTAAGATGGTGAGAAAAATAAATAAATTACTGTAATTTTAATACTTTTGTCTGTCATGTCTTCTTTTGATCCTATTGGACCTGACTTGAAAGGTTCCAACCTCCTGACAAACTGAAGGAAAACTGTACTTATATCTGTTCATTTTATTTTCAAAAATTTCAGTAATTTCTCATGTTGAAACAGTTTGAAGTCGGTGGAAAAACCTCAAAGAAAAATCAAACACAACACTATTTTTCACATCAGACACATATTCTATTAACTTAAACATTTCTTTACACAATTAAACAAATCTCACCAGTGAGTCTTTTGTCTCACACATGACTCTACTGCTATTTAAACCATCTGGAGTCTACCTGATTACTGAGGAAACTCACCTGTTTCCACACCTGATTCTGGTTAAGGGATTAGCGGCTGAACGGTTGGCAAGACATTGTCTGTAACGGAGTAACGTAACAAATTTTGGTGATTAAATTACCGTACATTTACTAGATTACATAAACCCTTGTTGCTTCATTGTTCACATTTTGGTGCAGTGAAACCATAGATGACTAATAAAACTAATGAATTAATGTAAACAGTTTGCTGTGACATTGTAGGTAGGTTAAATGAAGAAAAAAAAACGGAAACTCTTTTTTTCAAAGAGTCGATGGATGCACACACGTGCTAATGCAGAGTTGGAGATCAAAGTTAGATGAAGAGAGCATAATTATTAGGGGGGGAAATCGATTTGGTGAAATATCACGATATATTGTTTAGCGATACTTGTATTGATTTTTAATTCTGACAAGACGATCTTTAGGTAATTATTTATTCAGGGACCTGATGTATCAGAGTGATGTACACTAGGGCTCCCTAAACTTTTTCTAATTAGGGCCAGATAACTGTTTTCTTCTCTGGTGTGAGGCCAGGGTCTGTTTGTAGGCTATCAATCACAACCTGAATGTAAACATTCATAGTTATCCAGAAAGGTATCCAAATTTAAAATAATTATTTTCTGTAATTTTATAGAAAAAAAATAATACTAAAAGATTTAAAACTAGATATATAGCATACCTGCGATAATGCTAGTGTGAATGCTGTAAGCTGAATGTGGCCGCCAAAGATGCTAGTGCTAATAGCTGAAGATGCTGAAATTGATAAATAAAAAGGCTGAAGCTAAAAACTGAAAACGCTGAAATGGCTGAAGCTAATAGCTGAAAACGCTGAAGCAGATAGCTAGCTAAAATATCAGCGAAATGCCAAATTAGCCTAAAAAACAAACAAAATATTATAAATGAGCCAAAATATCGAGCATGTAGCTAAAATATTAGCTAAACTTCAAAATAGCCTAAAAAAAGAAAGAAAAAGCCAAAATTAGCCAAAACAGCTAATATGTAGCTGAAATATTAGCCGAATGCCAAATTGGCCTAAAAAACTGAAAAATGCCTAAATTAACGAAAACAGCTAGCTTGTGGCTAAAATATTAGCTAAACCCCGAAATAGTGTAGAAATCCTCACTAATTGTCAAAACAGTCGAAAAAGCTAGCATAAAGAGAGCTGAATATTTTAATAGCTGAAAGAGTTGAAGAGTTATGGAAGTCCAAAAATGTTCTGAAGAAAAATAATAATAATAAAGAAATAAAGAAACAGTGAATCCTATTAAACCAATAAATATTCTATCCTCTCCCGTCATGGTTCAGACTGCAGAAGGGTGGAATAAAAAGTCACGTTCTATGTGGGTCTCGTTCGGCTTTTCTGATAGTGTGTGGGGGGCCGAGCCAAATGTGGAGGCGGGCCTGATCCGGCCCGTAGGGACCCCTAATGTACACAACGGCGTCTCTGTCAGCACTCACTCAGCCATGTCCTCCTCCGACCACCAGAGGGACCCCTCTCGTACCAACCATCTTCAGTACCTTCCTCACTACAGCTCCCATCAGCCACTGCTTCAGTCTTCTTCATGAACAGCTGATCATCATCAGAACCACCAGCATTTATACCCACTTTAAGAGCGAAGTCTTGATTGTGTTTACCCGGCAGTCTGAGCAGTTCTTCCTTGTATGTTTGTGTCTTTCAATGCTGTTTTTGTTTTCTTCTGTTCTATTAAACTGTTTGCACATGGATCCTGACATCTCAGCCTCTTTGTGACAGTCTCTCAATCATACACTTGTTTCTGAATCATACTTTTAGAACCTTATTGGTTAGGGCAAAATCTTTTTTTTTTTTTTTTTTTTTACTGAACAAAATTTCGCCGTGGATATCAAACAATATTGACTGTTTAAAGATGGGTATTTCTGACTTTACCAAAAGAAAAGCACCATGAAAGCAACTTGTATATGTGGTACAGCTGCAGTGCTTAACTGTGTAATCGTTAAATAAAATGTGTTTTTACATTTTACTACACTGAAAGGCATACATTCAGTTTTCAAACTTTTAAAAAAGGTAAAAATTGTTCTTGTCCTGAATATATCACAATACATATCATATCATGAGACACATATTAGGATATGTATCGTACTGCCTGACTCTTGAAAAATACACACTCCTACTGTCTACTACACACTTTGACTTACCATGAACAAAAATAAAGCCTTTTACTTTAATCTTTTATTTGTTTTAGGACACACAGGAATTATTGAAACCAATGAACATGAATAATAAGGTGCAAAAAATTGGATTTTTAACTAAGTTTGTCTTGAAACAACCGACAAATCTGAATCTACAGAGAGATATTTGTACAACCCAGATCCTAAACGTACTCCTCCTCACACGTAACCCCACCGCTCACCCCTTCTGGCCATCTCTAATCCGACATGGTAATCTCTCCTCTTCATCTCAATCATGCGCGCTCTCCTTCCCGCTTGCTTCATTTTCTGGTCGTGTGCACCTATTGCGAGGGGGCGAAGCAGACACAAAGTGACACAGGACGCAAGAATGGGGAGGAGAAGGCACAAGGTTGGAGCTGCGGCCTGAAAGGAGGCGATGGGAGGTATGTGATTGTCCCCGGCTGAAAGGGAGCGTTAAAAGGAGAAGCTTGTTGCAAAAAGCTGGTGGGCCGGGCTGCAGGCCGGTGGAGCTCTGGTGATGTGTGTGACTCTGTTTGTGGGTCTGACGAGCAGGAGGAGGCGGGATGATGACCAAAACAAGAGATTAAAGGGAATAATGATACTTTAATTTGTGTTTAATGGGAGATTAAAACAGCAATATTTAATTTAATATTTATTTAATCAAAAGAGACATTCTGACTCTGTTTGGCACAGATTGTAAAACTAACTTATAACCTGTGACCAGTATTTAATCACACCTTCATCTGTTGTGCGTCAAAATAATAAAATAAACAGATTAAATCGGCTTTGAAACAGGAAATTCATATCAAGGAAGAACTTAAAGATATGTTTCCTCATTACTGAAATGTTCATTTGACTTGTTTTGCCTAATTAACGTCAGTGTCTTCCCAGAACAAAACAGCCCCAGCAATAATAATGAGGACCAGGAGACGATTGTGAGGTCCGTAATTAATAAGAATTCGATGGTTTGATCTCATTAATTAAAGGCTTGCTGTCATTTGAAGGTTTGTTTACTCCTCTGAAATGTGAAATCCCATTGATTTAGGGAGAGACAAAAGAAAAAAAGGAAACTCTGAAGGAATGAATGCGTAAAAGTTTTTGAATGTTAAGAGTGTAAATCTTCCGGGCCTCTTTGATGGCGGCTGCACGGCTCGTGTTGCTGTCTTCCATCTGTCGCTCAAATGCTTCAAATCTTTGTGAGGCTCCTTTTAGCGAGTCTTCAAAGTGGTGAGCAGAATAAAAGCTCCATCCATCCATAGACGTTCAGTTTAATGTACTACAACCCTCCTCTATAAAAACAGTAAGATAGCTTCAAAGATATAAGCAGAGAAAATTAAAATAAGGTGACTGATTATTATTTTTTCTGCATCTAAACACATGTGTCCCTGTAAAATCTGCACCACTAAAGTCCATCCGATTTTTGATCATCATTTCAACAGTTAATCACAAGTGTTGGGTAGATTTCTTTTTAAAGAGAAATTTAGTTTCTGCCTCGTCTGGAAGCTTTACAGAATGGATCATAAGCTTTTATTTTGACATGTAAAGCTCTTATTCTGACATGCCAAGCCTCACTGAACTGAGGAGGTTGATTTAGATTCTTATTTCCATGCATTTGCTCTATTAGGATTGTACACTCAATGGTTCGAAGTGGATGGAAACAGAATTTTGGTCAAGTACTTCTGAATTGGATTAAGAAATGAAGCATTAGCAGGGCCGACATTGGACATACGTGACATAGGCGGCAGCCTAGGGCGCAATCTGCTGAAGGGGGTGCCAAATTTCAATGATAAGGCCATTTATTAATGTTCTCTTTTTTTTAAACAGTTTGACAAACCACTCGTTTTGTTTATTTTTTTGAAGTAAGAGTTAAAAACATAAATAAAATAACAGGTTTTGTACATCTGAATCCTCCTGTTGGGCTTTCCAAACATCTGCATCCGTGATTTGGAAGTCTTTGCATGTGTTCCTTTTGGAACGAAGCACAGCTGCACAAGTCGATATTCCACTGTGGATGTGAATTCTTGAAGGCGGAGAGCCTAACGAACAAGTCTGGTGCTAGGTTTTTAGGTTTTGAAACCCAAATAAGGGAGGAGTGGTCAGTGATCACTGTAAAAGGCCGTCCTTCAAGGTAGTACCTCCACTTTTCCAGAGCCCAAACTACATCGAGGCATTCCTGTTCCGTCGTAGAATAATTTCTTTCAGCCTGGTTCAAAGTGCGGCGAGCAAAGGCAAGGACCCGTTCGGAGCCCAAACCTGTTTGCTGAGCCAAAACAGCACCCAGTCCCACATCACTGGCATCAGTACAGACAAAAATGGTAGACTGAAGTCTGGACGGCCTAGTATAGGAGGAGAAATCAAGTATCTTTTTTAGTGTTTGAAAGGCGTTGTGACATGAGGGTGTCCAAACAAATTTGCTCCTTTACGTTTGAGGGCATTTAGGGGTTCAGTCAGTTCAGAGAAGTGAGGCACGAAGCGATGGTACCATCCAGCCTTTCCCAAGAACCTCTGGAGTTCCTTTAGGTTTTGAGGAACTGGGAAATCCTGGATTGCTTTGGTCTTTTCCGTATCCACTTCGACTCCAGCAGCAGTAACAACATGGAGCAAGTGGATGGAGGATGGTTGCCTTTACAACGCCAACAAAAAGCTTGGGCTTGGCCAGTCAGATCTCTCTCCTGACATATAAGATAGTTAAAATGTCCTTTTCCATCCGTTACAGGTTTTTCCTTGCCAGGGTTCAGTTGCTTCCGGGATCCGATCCTCTGTGGGGTCCTGGTTTTTCTACCGTCCTTCTTGTTTTGGAAAAGTTTACCTTGGAGCGCTGTTTTCCTGTGCCAGCCCACCGTGCAGTGAAATCCGATCCAAGCCAGCCGATCCCGGTCCCCAGCAGGTGTCCAACCGCCCTCCGCTCCAGAAGCCAGCCGCGCAGGAGGTCGTCCACCGAAGCAACTGTCTGCAATCGCCCAGCCGCGACAGCGCTGGTCGTCAAGCCCGGGGAAAATAGAGGGTTTTTTTTTTTCGGAGCCTCTGTCAGCTACCTCCTCGTCGCTGCTCTCTGCTCATCTCCTTCTTTTTCACGGCTGTTGGCACAATAATTAAAAGTCCCACCTCTAGGCTCTCCTATGCACAGAAAACAAATAAACAAAGCCCACAAACTAAGACTACCAAGGTCCAACCCCAAAAGATACATCGACCATGTAAATAGAAAACAATACATTTAGGACTGCTCACGTGGCCCTTCGACTGCTAAAGGTTGCCGACCCCTGACCAAAGGCTAAATTTGATACTGTAAAGCCAAAAATGTGTTTTCCTGCAGGTGATCATCTACGTTTATGACGCCAGCGACGGGTTTTCACGCAGCAGCAGTACAACCGTCTGGGCTGGAGGGAGACTGCTCGACATTTCTGTGATTGTGGTGTGCCACAGACCCTGACACCGGTTAGTGTGTGCTCACACTTTCTCCACAGCTCCTGCACATACCACACACTGACACTAGTGGGTGCTGTTCCATTTACAAGCATGTTTCACATTTCTTCCTCTTTTTAACCTTGTTTCATTGTTTGCGAAATGTCCTCAGTATCTGGTTTTTAAATTGCTGCTTTTCCACGCTTCGATATTCTTCCATTCACTTTCCGTGATGAGTAAAGGGTTGCTTAGCAACCGAGTGATGCGCGTCGTGTTTGACGGGCCTTTTCCACAACATCAGAGCAGGTCTGAAACGGAAATAAACCACTTGGTGAACAAAACAGTGCTGACGGACGCGTTAAATGAAACGCAGTTGAGGAAGTTCCAGTCACTAAATCTGTTCAGCTTTCTTTTTTTATTTAATTATGTGTTTCACCTACGTTCATATGTTCAGGGGATGGAGGAACCGTCGCCTACCGCCTCATGTCTGGCCCTGACCGCAAGTTTGAGGTGGATGTGAGGGCTGGTCTGGTTACAACTGTGGACTACTTAGACCAGGGGTGGGCAAACTTTTCCACTCATGGGCTGCAATGGCTTCTAAAAGTTGGCAGACGGGCCAGACCATATATATATATGTATATATATGTTGATAGATATGATATAATCCTTTTATCAAATAAAAAAACACTGTTTATTAAATAAAGAGTCACCAAATATATCTATTTGATCTTAAATGAGTCTGGAAAAAAATAATATGAACAAATTTCAAAAATAGAATCAACAGCCTGTCCTCTCCTTTCCATTCCTATGAGAAGATACCTTTCTCTTTGTCTCGTTTCTCCTCTTCTTCTTTTTTAAATGTTCAATTTTTTTCTAAATTGGGTACCAGATGCTTTTGACCTTTTTTGTCAATCTTTCTGGTGTTTTGGCAATCTTCGCCGCCAACGGCGTCGATTAAACCAATTCTCACCTCAACACGTTTTGTGTTCACCGTTTTTATTTGGCCATTTCACACAAATATTGTATGAATTTTATATATCTGTATTAAAATGTGTGATCACTTTAGTTTGGTTCTATTTTCTGGAAAAGCAGAAGAAAAAGTGTGTTGGTCTGCGTTGCAACATGTTAGAGATAATAGGGGAAACGCATCTGGTCAAATTCCACAAAGCCAAAGTTCAACAAACCACAAAAATGTGAACAAGAAAACTGAAGTGTAGCTTCTGTCAATCATTAAACTGTTTTTTTTTCTAAACTTCTGAGCACTACTAGATAAAAACATATTAAGTAGAGGAAATCCCCCAAAAGGAGATTTTTTGTGATGTTTTTAAATTCATATTTGCAGACATCTTTGCTATTTTAAGTCAAATTGAAACAAAGCCTAAAAAAAGTTTCAGTTTAAATTAAATGGAGTTAATCATTTATCTTTTGTCTTTAATTTTAAATTTATTTAGAAAGCAAAAAAATGGAAAAAATGATTATCACAATATAAAATATTTTGTATCAAATATATATTTTTTTAAAACACAAAGCGCTGCAGAGCACAAATGCCAGAAAGCAGTAAATGTGTGCAAATTTCGGACACACATACCGACACTGCTGACGAGACACAGGTCCAAAAGATTAAGGATGGTAGGGACAAGGGTGGTAACAGTCAAAACAAAACACAAAAACAGGCATTTTAGAATAAATCAGAAAAGAAATCAAGGAAAAGGTGATCTAAAAACCAAAATCCGAACCATAATAGCCCTTTTTTTTCTCTCTACAGTGATTTTTACCTCTGAATTCATTCTAAAAAATCATACTATTTCACATATTCGAGCGGTCAAGGTGCAGTAGATTTTGAACAGGACCTATTCTTAGGTTGACAGAGTACAAAAATGTGATAAAAATCATCCTATTTCACATTTTCATGTGGTAAACACAAAAAAATAAGACTATTGGTTTAAAATGCCCAACTTAAATTCAATTATTTAAAATGATATATTTTTTAATTAAATGTGAAAAGCACAATTTTATTTTATGTTCAATTTTGGACTTCAATGAATGCAGAACGGAAGGAACCAAAGTGATGCGGACAGTTGTGTGCTGGGTTGTTTCCGACGGTGGGTTTTTGCATGAGCACCTCAGACGCAATCTGGACGACAAGAGAGAAGCATCGTGTGTTCATTGCTGTTGCCATTTTCTTCTGTTTTCAACAGAAAATCTATTTTGTTGCTTGAACGCCACGCCTGGTGTCGGTAACATTCACAAATCAAAAATAGCTTTCACAAATCAGAAATGGTTCTTAATGTCATATTTACTATCCAAAGCATAATTTAATCCAGGTTTGAGCTCTCTAGGTGCCACAGTTTTTTTACAGGACCTGTTCTTAGGTGGTCAGAGTGCAAAAAATGCGATAAAAATGATTCTATTTCACATTTTCACAAATCATATAAAGCTTTCACAAATCAGAAACTGTGTTTAATCTATTCTTTAGTATGTAAAGCATAATTTAATCCAGGTTTGACCTGTCTAGGTGCTGTAGTTTTTTTAACAGGACCTGTTCTTAGGTGGTCAGAGCGTGAAAAATACAATGGAATCTTCTCGCAAATCTGAGGCGGATGACAAGCCTCCGACTCCCAGCTTTCGAGGAACGTTTCTGCAGCGGAACACGCGCTCCTCAGGGACAGAGAGGGAGAGCACCTCCCTGCTGTCAATCTCCCCACCCCGTCATGGCACTTAAGAAAATAAAAGTTCTGGTTCTGCTCTCCCACACGCCCTAAGATATAAATCTATGAAAAACTTTCAGTGAAAAAGTCTGTAAAACATGTTTTTATGGAACTCATTTGAACCTTTCAGACATGAAATTAAGAATCTACATAAAAATACAAACAATAAATCAGACTGTGGTTTAAAGAGTTGGGCCCTGGGGGGCCCGGGCCCTTAAGGTCCAAATTCCACAGTGTGTTTTTTTAGATTATAAATGCGATACGGAAGAAAT
>NC_050526.1:3506626-3515969 GCF_002922805.2 Oryzias melastigma
GGCCCGGGCCCTTAAGGTCCAAATTCCACAGCGTGTTTTTTTAGATTATAAATACCATGAGAAAGAAATGAGAGGTTTACAATCACCTGTTTTTCTGCATCATTCTCTCAAAATTATTTGTGAATTCGTTTTCTTAAGATCAGATGAATGCTTAAAGATTTTTTTTAATATAAATTGCTTCTACTATTTAAAATGTTGGAACATTGGATAGCTCCAAAATTGCATTTTTATTGCACCACTAATGTTACCGTGGGATTGTGAGGGACTGCAGGCTAGTGTGAGAGTGTGTAAACAAAAGGATGATGGGAAACGAGCGCAGGTTTTGGACCAACCAGAGTCCAAAACCTGCTCTGACTTCAAGCACAACTGAAAACATCATAGAAACTCGTGTAGCGATGAGTGAATCCAAGACTTTTGAATGTAGAAGCCCGAAACACGTATTTAGGAGAGTTTGCACTTAAATCAATTGTCATTGATGTGATTCTTTGTGTATCGGTAAAAAAAGATTCAATCTTGTCACCATGTTCATCATTGCAGAAAATTAAAAAATCAGTTTGTCACAGCTCGTGCCTAAATTTACAAATGCAGAGCTGATGACATTTCTCCATGCAGCCTCCCTATGAATGCGAACTGGCTGTGTTCATCAGCACTCCCAGCCCCTTTGGATTTGAAAGTTTCCCATAAGTCAGTCGATCCTGAATTTTGTGATGATCACAGCTATTAAGGCAAATTCAAGCAAATCCAAGATTGTTGCTCCCCCTGCATCGTTACATTTTCGAATTTTGTTCTAGAAGTTGAACTTTTGCGGTCACATTATCACAAACTCCTGCTAAAAACGAGTCTCTTTATTCCATTTAATCTGTAGTTCACCGGCTGATCAGATAATATCATCAAATCCGTACGAGGCAGAAGCAGACCTGTGACCTTTTTGCCCTCCGTATGTTTTAAAGCCCGTTTGTGTGTGTGTGACCACACACAGCAGCAGTAACCGCCACACCGGAAAAGGCCACATTTTTCAAGTTTGTTTGAGGCATTTAAAATGCTAATAACCAGTTTATTATGTGCTACATCAAATGCAAATGTTCTGTTTTACTGCTGTGAAGTTCAGCCGACGTTACCATTTGCATATCTTACGTCTGTCTCCTTAGCATGCACGGAGGAGCTGGATGGCGGGCAGACTCTCAATAAATAACATTAACAGGCACATTAGACAAACAAGCTGCAATGATGCAGCGATTAGGGAGTGCAGGGCTTAAATGTAGGTGTTTGATACCGCAGCATATGGTGCGCAAATCCCCCCAAATCAACCTAACGCCGGCGATGTCTGGAAATGTCAGGGAGAGCAGACGGATTGAAAAAACATCACTTTGGCAGCAGACGCTTTATGATGTTGAGGAAATGCTGCGGAGGAATTTGCCTCTTTAGGACCAACTGGCGTGCGGAGGCGGCGCGGTGTGTGTCTGAGTGTGTGCTGCTGAGGGGGACAGCCGTCACGGCCATCACTCAAGCTTTTAATTGTAAATAAGAAACTTTGGCTGGTTTAATGCTCGACTCTCTTTAGGTTTTAATCACTTTCAGGCTTTTGCTAAGACAGCCGGCGAGATGGGAAGCAAACATTCCATAAAAAGAGTCATTCATTCTGGTTAAAGCATCTCTGACGGTGGAAGCTGTAATTCATTATGAATGCCAGGTGGTAAACAAAGACATTTTGATGTTGTCAACTCTTTAACTTCTCTAGGATATTCAGCACTGTATATATATTTTATAATTACCCTGTAAAAATGTTTGAAGCACTATCACTATGACAGTTAAAATGCATTTGGTGAAACTATAACATGGTGTTGCAACACTTTTTCTTGTTTGTTGAAAAGTAGAAGGAAAGTCACAAAGTTAGATCAACAAATGTCTTTGTTTTTAACTGCAAAAGTAGCTGAAAATTTGGAAAAGAGCATTAAAATGACCAGAAAGTGATGTTTTTTTTTTTTTTACTAAACAAAGAATCTTATAATAACAAGTTCCACACAAGCAAACAAAAAGGGGGGGAAAAGTAAAAAAAAAAAAAATAAAGAGATACCGTTAGACTACAGTCACATATCCCTAAAAGTCTCACACAGTATCATGAATGCAATTTTTTTCTGGGAAAAATGCAACTGCTGCCTTACTTATTTTCACATGTCGCACGCGTAACAGTTAAAATTTACACCATCCGGAGGATTTTTTGACGTTGGTCAGTGGAGGTTGCCTTCCTGTCACCTGCCTGCAGAAAGGCAGCAGCGCAATAATTGACTAATAGAGGCGTCTCCAAGGTCCTCAAAATCATCTGATGATTGGCCGATTTCAGACTTCCACCCCACTACTCCTGTGCTGCCATCCCATTGCCACCCCCCTGCCGCTGTACTGCCACCCTCCTGCCCCTCTGCTGCCACCCCACTGCCCCTGTACTGCCACCCCACTGCCCCTGTGCTGCCATCCCATTGCCACTGTGCTGCCATCCCACTGCCACCCTCCTGCCCCTCTGCTGCCACCTCACAACTCCTGTGCTGCCATCCCACTGCCACCCTCCTGCCCCTGTACTGCCACCCCACTGCCCCTGTACTGCCACCCCACTGCCATCCCACTGCCCCTCTGCTGCCATCCCACTACTCCTGTGCTGCCATCCCACTGCCACCCTCCTGCCCCTGTACTGCCACCCCACTGCCCCTGTACTGCCAATCCACTGCCATCCCACTGCCCCTCTGCTGCCATCCCACTACTCCTGTGCTGCCATCCCACTGCCACCCTCCTGCCCCTGTACTGCCACCCCACTGCCCCTGTACTGCCAATCCACTGCCATCCCACTGCCCCTCTGCTGCCATCCCACTACTCCTGTGCTGCCATCCCACTGCCACCCTCCTGCCCCTGTACTGCCACCCCACTGCCCCTGTACTGCCAATCCACTGCCATCCCACTGCCCCTCTGCTGCCATCCCACTACTCCTGTGCTGCCATCCCACTGCCACCCTCCTGCCCCTGTACTGCCACCCCACTGCCCCTGTACTGCCAATCCACTGCCATCCCACTGCCCCTCTGCTGCCATCCCACTACTCCTGTGCTGCCATCCCACTGCCACCCTCCTGCCCCTGTACTGCCACCCCACTGCCCCTGTACTGCCAATCCACTGCCATCCCACTGCCCCTCTGCTGCCATCCCACTACTCCTGTGCTGCCATCCCACTGCCACCCTCCTGCCCCTGTACTGCCACCCCACTGCCCCTGTACTGCCAATCCACTGCCATCCCACTGCCCCTCTGCTGCCATCCCACTACTCCTGTGCTGCCATCCCACTGACACCCTCCTGCCGCTGTACTGCCATCCCACTGCCATCCCACTGCCACTCTGCTGCCATCCCACTACTCCTGTGCTGCCATCCCAGTGACACCCTCCTGCCGCTGCACTGCCACCCCACTGCCATCCCACTGCCCCTCTCCTGCCATCCCACTGCCCCTCTGCTGCCACCCCACTACTCCTGTGCTGCCATCCCACCGCCACCCCACTGCCCCTGTACTGCTACCCCACTGCTACTGTCTAATAGTTAGAAATTGTGCAATAGCAGCGCAGACGATCGACAAGGGCTGTTGACGTGGACCGGGGGCCCGGCGATGACCAGATGTCTATCTGTCTATCTATCACAAAACTGTGAGGATTCTATGCTTGGGTTTTTCTTGGGTTAAATTTTTGTTTATTTGTTTGTCATGACAAAAAACTTGTTTAAAGAGTGAAAATGACTCATTGTAGAGAAAAAAGTGGACAAAATGTGGATATGATCTTAGTAGGAGTTGGCCTGTCTTAATAAATCCTCATAAAATTTTAAAATAGCACTTATTTTTAGAACATATATCCTACATTTTTTTTTAAATAAGGACAGTGAATCCCAGTTTAACTTGTCCTCACTTTAAAACTACAGTGAAAATTGAGATTTCTTAGTCTAAACTTTGTCAAGAGTGTGGAGCAAAAACATTTTCCCTTATTTCTACATTCTACCTCTTAATGATACAAAAAAAATTAGAGATTCTGCTGATTTTAGTTTGGAAAAGTGTAACGCAAAGATGAATTAAGAATTTGGTAAATCATCTGCAAAGATTTTTAAAAAATGGTTTTAAGTCAAATAGTTTGCAGTGTTGAATTTACGTTTTAATGTCAGTCCTGCAGTTCTGCAGGTCAAAACTAAACCATTTATGTCTTCATAGTTGATCAATACATACATTTAAAATATTACTGTTTTCCTTTAGCTTATTAAGAAATAAAAAAATCTGAAAATATAGAGTTCTGTTTTAAGTTTTTGCAATAAATCACAAGTATTTTTAGCATTGCAGTCGGGCAGTATTTTATTTTTTAACATTCCAAAGCCAACGTAAACTCAAATTGGCCTCCCTGTTTCCTATATGAGACTTAGTTTGGCTGCAGCCTTAAAAAAATGCATGATGGGAGCTCCATCATGGTCAGCAGCTGCTCGTGTCCTTAGTTCAACCACATGCAACTACGGAACATTTATGTGGGAATTTTTCCAATTTTTCCAAGTTAAGAAAAACAGTATAGATGAGTAAAATAAGTTGACGGTTTCCTCAGTTTAGCTGACAGAATTTGAGGGAGGTTCTAATATAAAACTGCAAATTTTAGCTTAAATTAATGAATTCTGAAAACTCCAGAATCCAAGTTATAGAATTTCTTCATGCCAAACAGCTGATGCAGTTTCAGCTTTGTTGGATCAGCTGATCCTGCCTCTCTCCTGAAGGATTAGACGCCTCCATTCTCTCGTTCCTCTGATCCAGCCGAGCTCTCTAGGGAGAAGCATCAGCTCTGCGGCGTAAAGAAAAGCCAAAGTGATGCTAATGCTCCGCTCTTCGCCAATCCCTCCTTCTTCCGGCCTCAGCTGCTCCGTCTGTGCCTGTGCTGCTGCTAATCCGCTCCACAGCCGTGAAAACTCTTCATGAGGGAGAGATGACCCGTTCTAATGGGTGGAGGCAGCCACCCACACACAGCTGTGGAGGGTCCAACAAAACGCTCACAGACATCCACCAACTCATGAGCCCGACCCGCTTAGATTATTCAAATAAAACTCCATGCTGATCATTTCAGAGATTTTCATCATTTCTGTGAAGTTTTTCCCAACTTTTTTTGCAGAAGTTACTTTCTAACTTATGTGTGTCAGCTTAAATAGATGACAGTTTGTTCTGACTCCTTATTCATGTGCGTCTGACCATCTGGAGGCAGAACTTCAGCGCTCAGTCTCAATCATCCGCTAACTCCTGGACATTTATTCATTTTTTTATGCTCAGTTTATCAAAGAGACAAACAACCAGTGACTGCAAACTATATTTTATGGAATCTGAGAGAAAGACAGCTCCCCAAAGGAAACATGTATAAAAAGGAAATACTGCAGACAGACCTCACTCATCTAATGCAGGATTTATGCGTACAATACCTATATACTATAGCTGATAAATGTAGAATAGTGGTGACTTATTGTACAGTATGTTGATTTTACTGAAGGATCATCAATCTTTTAAAGATTAAGTTTTTATTTTTAAGCATCATTAGGATGCCGAAAAACATCCCTAAAAAAAAAAACCTTAGAAATTGAGCAGTAATTAGATTTAACTGGAAATCCTCAAAACATGTAAGTCCAAAGTTAAAAGAAAACATTATTAAAAAAGACTCAAGGATGGGAAAATCTCTCAAATAGTTATGTGAGTGGATGAGACACACATCATCTAAATCAGGGGTCCCCAAACTTTTTTCTGTTTTTCTCTCTGATGGGGGGGCTGGGGTCTTGTTGTAGGCTGGCAGAAAAAGTGTAACAATCACAGCCTAAACGTGACATTTTATGGTTCTCCAGAAAGCCAACAAAGCCAAATTTTAAATAATTCATTTCTACAATCTTCACAGAAAAAATAAAACTAAAACATTTTTAAAAACTATAAATATAGCATTACCTGCAATAGATTGATAGCTGAAGACACTTAAATTGATAGCTGAAAACACTAAAGCTGAGAGCTAGCTAAAATATTAGCGGAGCGCCAAATTAGCTGAAAAAACTTAAAACGTAGCCAAAACAGCTAGCATGTAGCTGAAATATTAGCTAAATAGGTGTGTTTGAGATGACGCAGCGCCTCGCCTGCATCGTCGGCGAGACCAAGCTGGGCCAGGAGGGGGCGGGGAAAGACGCCTGAGATAAAGGCGAACGACGAGACTGTACGAGAACAGGGAGTTGGGGGTTGTACTTAACATTCGGTTGAATTTTAATATCCCTCTGCCCCTTAGTGTGATCTGTGCTGTTATGTCTTTTATATTATTTTAACATCTGTCAGTGGAAAACAGATAAAAAAAAAAAAAAAATAGCCCCTGGATGAATTTCAAGTGCACCGTCCCAAATAAATAAATAAAATAGAAATGAAAGTTAATTTTAAAGACAACAGTAATACACATAACCACAGATTATTTGAAATCTTGTTTATCTTTTCATAAGTGATTCACTAAATTCCGAAAAGAGTAACAAAATACACATTTCCTTAATTTAGCACCAGTTAATCCTGATCAGCGTCACATCAAACTACAAGAACTTTCAGGACACTGTTTCCCACAATGCATTGTTCTGTAGTCCTCAATGCATCTGGAAGCCAGCACAGTACCTATTTTCTGGCTGCGCTGGCTTAGGAAGGCGCCTTGAACCCGCCCTTTTCCCGTGATACTTCGTGACGGCGCACATTTGACGTCGGTGACCGAAACTAAATAGCATACACCGCGCTATAGGCGGACTACGCAGCGCCGGGTCCGCCTTGGTCATCTCAAACACACTTAATGTCAAAGTAGCCTAAAAAATGGAAAAATATCTAATTTACTTACAATAGCTAGCATAAAGCTAAAATATAAGCTAAAGCCCAAATTAGCTTAAAAACTGAAAAAACTAAATTAGCTAAAACAGCTAGCATGTAGCTGAATTATTAGCTAAATGCCAAATTATCCTAAAAAAGTGGAAAAATGTCTAATTTAGCCAAAACAATTTGAGGGGGCTGGGCCAAATATGGAGGAGGGTCGGATCCGGCCCACAGGCCGTTGTTTGGGGGACCCCTGCTCTAAATAAACAACAAACATGAAACACAATATATATTAAACTCAAAGTGTGGACATGTAGTAAAAATGTCTATAATGAATTTATTTTACATGATTAGTGTCATGAGTGCTTCGGTTTTGTCATGTTCTGTTTTCCCTGTCAGTCTCACAATGTTCAGGTTAATCATCCACAGCTGTTTTTATTTAGTTAATCAGCCTCAGTGTATTTAAGTGTCGGTTTTAAGTTTCTCATTGTCAGGTCATCTGTTCTGTTCTGTTATTAGTTTGTTCTCCCTTAGGTTTGTCATGTTTGAGTTTATTTAGTAAATGTTTAAGTCTCTGTCAACAAGTCTTGTCTCCTGCGTTTGGGTCCTTCACCACCATCCCTGAATATTGGCATGTAGAGGCTCGTCAATCTGCAATGTAATCCTTTGAGATCAAGGTTTTTTTAAGTCTGAATTTAAAGGTTTGTCAAATTTGCTGCGTCACTGAAAGTTCAGAAAAACGGGAGAATTCCCTGAGTGTCAGGAACAAAGCTACAGACTATGCTTGAAAATTTTTAACCGTGTGTTCATCTGGATTATGGTGAAGTCACACTGAAAGGTTTGTTGGTTTGGATAGTCTTTTTTTTTTTTGGGAACCGTGAAATCTCACCTGAACTTGGGTGTACCAAACCTATGGGTTCCTTATGAGAGTGTGGGGAGGGTCTTGGTTCATTTAAGGGAAACCAAATGCAATGAAGTAAAATCATAGCACATTACAAGGAGGGAAATCAATTCCTCACAGAGTAAAAATGATGGAGAACTCACAAAAAAATATTACAATGTGGTGTATTGACAAAGTGCAGGCACTTATCACATTGTCATAACCAGAGGATTAGTGGGACTAGCTGGTTTTATTTTTCATACTCGTCTTTTCCCTTCTAGTGAGAGGTAGTTGGAAGTACGTAATTTATCCAGCTAGTTTGCTCTGCTTCAGTTTTTGGTTTACTTCTTAGAGCTCCATGTGACTATTGACTGTATATAGGAACTGGACAGAGTGACCCCTATCCCCTCATGTTCCAAACAGGAAGTGCCTTCTTGCTCCAAGAAGCCAAAACCCCATAGACTTTAATAGAGAAACAAACAGCTATTACTCAGTCATTAGATTTGTCAGAATAGCCATTCATACCCTAATCTTAATTTATTTGTGCTAATCCTAATTTTTGGTGTGATATTTTTTCTTTATCACAAGTTATTCAAGTTATAAACTGATCAATCAGGTCCCTGCTGATCCCCACCTTGAACGCTTCATTGAAAGATTCTTTCAACAACTTCGAGCAAGCTCATTCATGATAGGCTTGTTATAGAAACATTGACTCAAACCAAATTAGATCAATCGCTGTTGATGGCGACTGAATTAATTTAACTGGAGCCAAAGAAAGCTAATTTCTACGGGTGATGTCACACCCGGCTTTGTCCATCACTATTTATAGTCAATGGGGCAAACCAGACCGAGGTTTGGCCGTACTGGACACGAACTGGGTTAGGGTACAGGTACTGGACACGTCCGGAGGATAAGTGCCCATCCGATACCGCATCTGGTACCACCTCCCAAGGGTTGCGGACCCTTGATTTTATCAACAGCCAGCCTGTCAAAAGACAAGTTGGGGAAACCCAAAGGGTCAAAAAGGGACGTAGACCGCCATTTTGTAAACCGTTGACAGTGATTGGTCCGAGTCAGTCTGAGTCACGTTTTTAGAGGAACTACAGTCACCAATCATGAATGAGCTTGCTCGAAGTCTACATGGCACCACATGCTTTTACTGAGACATCTGATGGGTCAGTTTCTAACTTGTTTGCGATAAAGAAAAAATATCTATAAAAATTAGGATAAGAAAGAACATGTTAAGAAGAATGTATCAGATCAAGAGTGGTTATTCTGACAAATAAAATGACAGAAATAATTATTTTTCTCATGAGAAGTCTGTGGGGTTTCAACCTTCTTGGAACCAGTTGCTACTTCCTGTTTGGAACTAAAGGAGGAGGAGTTTATATGTCCAGTGATTATACAGTCAATGGTTAAAACAGCCAAAAATCCAAATAATATTCTCTAATTTTGCAAAACAAAACGATTTTTAACACAAAAAAAAAAGGACCTAAAGATGCAAGTCTGTAATTTGAGTAAAGCTGAGGGATAGTTGGAGGAATTAATGGTTCGGGTCTTTCCCCACTTGGGGAGTGATGGGGGTTGGGCAGTAGCGGTTTTAGGCACGGG
>NC_050526.1:3516097-3517686 GCF_002922805.2 Oryzias melastigma
CATATGTTCCGTTGTCTCTTCTGGTGCTTGCATGTTAGCTCTAAAATTGGCCTTGTTTTACGTCCGTTTTGTCACTGATGTCGGCCAAAACCCAAATCAGCTGTTGTGAGCTCTTTGATTGCTGTTTCCTCGTGAGCCGGACCAACCCCAAAAACACCCACAGACCTTTCTAATGAGGCCCGCCGAGCGCGGCAGCGCACACCGCTTCCCCTCTCCATCTGCACCCAGAAGATCCAGGCCCCTGACAATGAGGTGACCATGTCACTGCCTGAGCCGGAACAGAGGGACCCACAGTGGAACGCATAAAGAGAGGGGGAGGGAGGGGAGGGACACATTAACAAGCTATAATCTCAACTGCCTTATCCATAATGCATTGTGTGGGCCAATTTACATGGTGCTGGTCCCTCTGGGAAAAGGAGATCATCCATCACATTACTTTATTAGCTCCCTTGCTCCTTCTCTCCGCCGCGCACACAAAAACAGTTATCCGTCTCTGCCTCTCCCTCTGTTTTGTGGGCCTGTTTTGTCACGGTTGTTGTTTCAAACTGCTGCTGGCTCAATAAAACAACTCCAAACCGAGCCGTGTCGGGCAGACTGTGGCAAGTAGAAAGGCTCTTCATTTTAAACGCATTCAGCAGTCCTTTTTTTGGGGGGTCACAGCAGTAAACTAGTGTGAGGCGTAGTGTAAACCCCAGTAGTTTGAGCTTTCTTTCAAGATAAACCGATAAAGCTGTCAGCGGATGGAAACACTGGTCAACGGTAAAACTGCTTTATGCAACTGAAATTCAGGCTCACATTTTAAAAATGAAAATAATAACAGCTTTATTTTTCATATTTTTGCATAAATTTATATTCTTTTATATACATATTTATATATGTATTTGTGTATTGATTTAAATATTTACATATTTATAAGTATATATATATATGAATGTATATTATATATTTATATGTACATATATATATATATACATATATAGGTATGTACATATAAATATATATTATTAATAATTTTTATATATATATATATATGTACATATATATATATATATATATATATTATTTTAGTGGAGTAAAAAACACAGAGCCTATTCAGACTGGACACATTTGGTTCACTTAAAGCACATTTGTTAAAGTTATGGCCTGGGGGCCGGATCCGGCCCTCTGGTTAATTATATCTGGCCCTCCAGATCTCTTTATTTTATTATTATAAATGCATCGATGTTATCTTGTAACATCCAAATTTTGACAGAATACATATTTTATGGAGGGCAAAATATTGAAAGTTATTAAGATTTAGGTTGATTTAGACTGGAATATTATTCCTGTCTGGGTTTTTTTTTCATATCTATGTTAAAAAAAAAAGTTTGATTTTTAAAATGTTGTTCTTTTATTTATTCAATAAATTTTTGTCGTGTTCGACCCGAGACCTACTGTGTGTTTTGGTCCCCGGTGCGATTGAAGTTTGACACCTCTGGTTTAAAGTGAACCCGAGTTTGTTTCCCCCAATAATTCAGAACACATTCTCAGTCTAAATACACCCAAGCGGACCCTGGAATGGGACCTTCTCTCTGACCCATCTTATTGGG
>NC_050526.1:3517895-3522137 GCF_002922805.2 Oryzias melastigma
GGTTTGATTTTTAAAAGTTTTTTCTTTTATGTATTCAATAAATTTTTGTCCCGTTCGGCCCGAGACCTACTGTGTGTTTTGGTCCCCGGTGCGATTGAAGTTTCACACCTCTGGTTTAAAGTGAACCCGAGTTTGTTTCCCCCAATAATTCAGAACACATTCTCAGTCTAAATACACCCAAGCGGACCCTGGACTGGGACCTTCTCTCTGACCCATCTTATTGGGTGGTCTCGGTTTATTCCCAGTTGGACTGAGCTCCGGTTTGCTCTGGGAATCCTCAGTCTGAATACGCTCAATTATCGGAGCGAAACAACTGGACAAAAATCATTAGCGGACAAACGTGGATCAATTGATGCAACAGGAAGTCATTGAAATGTGGTTTGATGAATACAGACTCAAGTTTGTGTTTGACCCTGATTTAGCTTTGTGTACTTTTAACTGTGATTCACTGCAGTTTCCTGTCTGTGCCAATAAAACCTGCCGTACTTTTGTGACTTTGTGTACTTTTGTCATTAAAACAACTTTTAACGTGATACAAATCACTGTTCTACCAACAATCTATATGTCATAAACACTTATTATTGTATACCTTCATAGCTGACGTCTTTGGCAACCGTCTTGCTGCGTACTTCCGCCGTACCAAAGTAGCTGTAAAAGTGACATTGATACAGACGTTCAAAATTAGTCAGTGAAATATAAAGTTTGGAAGTGAACTCTCTAGTCATGGATTGTATTGTTTAGGACTTCCATAAGTGAGGTCTCCTCCACACCGCAAATGCCACGTGGATCACCCAACCGCCGAAGTCGAAGTCGCTACAGCTCCTCAAAAAAACTTGAGGACACAGCTTCAAATGCTTCTACAGTTGGAGCAATAGGGAGGAGTCGGAGGGCGAAGGAAGGATTTTGGATTTGGCCTCACAGTCACAATGACGATTCGTATTTCGGTTCTTCAGTGCATGACTTGAAACTTTATTAAAACTCCTCTCATCATTGAAGAACCACAGAAAGATGAATACCTAAAAGACATTTTTGCATTTAATTCGTCCAAATATATTAATTCCGACCTGTGAACACAAATCCTCTTGGATGTGTAGACATCACCAAACACCAGATGCTCACTTGTCTTTTTAATAATGAATCATAACACATCATGTTCACCTCTCAGGTTAAAGGTCAAACTAAAGTGTTTTTTCATCAGTGCACTTCTAGCTGCTGTGGCCCCTCCACGTGCGCGCTCACAGGACGCAGATCCATCAGATCCTGCAGGCGTCCTTTGAATAAAAAAGAGCTGTAATTGCAATCATATATATGGAGCTTTGGGTCTGTGCGCCACACCGTACCATTAGTATCACAAATAAGTAATAATTTGCTAATGACAACATTATGTTGAGTCAGTTTAGGACCAATTAAAGTGAGTGATATTTACATATGCCTAATGAATCACTGAGCCTGGCAGCTCGGACGGGCTCTAATGAATATTCATGCAGGCATTTCTCCCCGCGCGCCGCAGTTTATAAACTGAATTATGGCTGATTTGCCCTTTTAAAAAATGAACATGGGCGCATCTCCCACAAGGAGGCGGCGAACAATAACGGCTGATTATAAAAATGTTTTACTGCTGAACTGCTGGTGAGGAGACGGCGCCAGCGTGGAGGGAAGCAGGAGAGGAAGAGTGTGGAATTCACATTTCAATTTTTAAAAATTACATTTGCACTTTTTTTTTACTTTGATTCAAAAAGTGTTGCTGAATTTACCCAAATCTCAATTTCTCTGTTGTTATTTTTATTTTTTTTTACGGATGTAGTTTTATTCTGAAAATCTTCATCGCTGACCCTCTCAGGTGCGGGATCAACAGGCGGCATCCGTTTGCGTTCGCGCCCTTTATCATGCAAAGCAGGCGGCTCTCCAGCAGGTGTCAGCGTGTCCTCGTGCTCACGTGCATCTCCTCGCGCACGTGCCATTATCCAATCACGCACAAAAAACAGCTGCACCTCTGTGCGCAAACATAATAATCAAAAGAACACTTAAAACTGAGCTATTCTTTATGTGAAATAAACTTAATTGCAGTCATTTGATCAAATACAATAATTAAACATCTTTTTTCCCCAAAACAGTTTAAAAAAAAATAATACATTTAAGTTTTTTACATTTGTCTTAAATTATCTAATGTTTTACAATGTGCATTTTGAAATTTTATTTCATTTTTTCTGTTTTATTTTAATAGAATATATATATAAATCATATATTGTTTCCCTAAACTGTCTTTGATTTAACTAATCAACCAAAACCATTTCAGTTTTACAAATACAACAAATAATTTGTTCATTTAGGTAAATTTAAGCTAATTTTACAACATATTTATGAATGATTCCGTCAAAAAAAGAAAAAAAAGTCTTGATTTACTATGTTTTTGGAACATTTGTTTCCTACAAGTTGTGTGATAGATTTTTAAGCTTAAAACAAGTTCTAATCTTTTCACTCAAATGTTCAACATCTGCTCTCATTTTTCAACTTCTAATTGTCTAAATATCAAAACCCTTCCAGGAGAAAATGTCTTAATGGAATAATTAATAAAGTCAGTTTGTGTTGATGAATTATTTCAAGAATATATCGAGTTAACCAAAATTTCAATAATTTGCCAACTGAACTTTTTCATTAAAAGTTGATTTAATTGGACCAAAGTTTTATTTGATTTTCCAAAACTCTTAAAGCCTAATCTTTGGTTCTGTCACATGTTTGTTGAACAACATGCTAAAAACAGTCCTGTGTTTTCTCTTCTGAACAAAAGCCATGTTATTAATGTCACCTAACAGTGAGAAAGTTCTGGAAACTTTCTGTGTGAAGCTTTGTGAGTTTTCTCCAGCTTCTTAAAACATGCCTAGATGGATTGGTGGTTCTAGATCAGGTCTGGACAAACTTCAGCCCGTTAAACTATTCAATCTGCCCCACCAAACTGGAATAAACCATATTAATTATCCTTAATAATCTGTGATTCTGGTGTCTCCTCATTGACGGTGCCCTACAAATACCTTGATCTTTGTTTCATCTCGGCTCTTTGCAGATGATGTTGTGCTGTTCACTTCGCTGAGCCTGGACCTGCAGCATGTATTGGAGCGGTTTCCATCTGGGATGAGGGATGAGTGTCAGCGTGTCCCGGGACTGCCTCGCCGCGACCCGGTACCAGATGAGAGGAAGAAGATGGATGTTAACAGTCAAATGTGAGCTTTATCTCTGAGGAACCTGAATTTGAGGGTTTTATCACTGGAGGTTTAAAAAAAGAAAATAAAAATCAATTTTTTTGTCTAACTTTTTTAGTAATTTTTACATTTTCTAATGTTTTAATTTGATTTTATGGAGTATTTTCTCTCATACATTTAAATGCATGTTGGGTTTTTTTAAATTATGATTATTATTTTTACTATTATTTGTATTATTAATTTTATATAAAACACTTTTGCAACAGGAAAAACACTATAAATAAAGCTGAATTTGAATGTAGCCATATTTGGGTCATTTATCAGCTGTTTGGTGAACAACATCTGTTAGTTTCATCATTTCAGGCCTTAAAACAGCCACATTCTATATTTATTATTCAGGTAATCCAGAAGTATAATTTGAACAGCAGATTTTCCATTATGTTATGTTTCTGAAACGTTTTCTTCTGATCATTTTCTTGCAAAATGAGTAATTGTAGGATTTGTGAGAGAATATTTTAGATACTTCCTTTAGCTGTAATAAGAACAAGAGTCGGTCAGGCTGAGTTTGAGGGAGTTTTGGAATTTCATGAGAACAAACATCTAATTTAATAAGTGCTATTTCTATTTTTTTAAGCAAGGGGAGAATAATCTGGTGCAAAAGAGAAAATTAAACAGCTGATCTGTTGGTATAGTTGTTACTAAGTATTGTTTTTTTCATGTTTAATTTTAATTGTGGAGCACTAAACTTAAAAGTTGACGTCTTTCTGTTGGGTTTTATCAGTAGCTGTTAACGTTTTTCATTATTTCAGCGCTCAATAAAAATATTTGCTATGAAGCAGATGCAGTGAGAATTGTCACTGAGGGAATCGTAGTATTTATAAAAGCATTTATGTTGATGCTTCCTCCTAAGGATGAATTATACACTTAACTTTGAATAAAGAATAAAACACCAACAGGAGTGAATGACTGCCACCTTCTGTGAGCTTTAAACCAGCTCTGACATAACGTGAAACATCGTGTTAGGAAAAACAGTTGATGTGTAGAA
>NC_050526.1:3522175-3538643 GCF_002922805.2 Oryzias melastigma
TAAAAAAAATATCACAATTAGGTCTGTTTTTAACCCAACTCGGTGCTTAAAAGAGGTTTTTGAGTTACTTAAAGCTAAAATTGGGTTAAAATGAAACCATTATTGCCAAAAAAAAATTGTCTATCTCAAAAAGAAAGAAACAAAAAATTAAAAAAAAACTCCATAATTGGGTTAAATAAATAACCCGTGTTTTAGTAAAGTTTGAACCATTGATGAACTGATGAAAATCATCTTATCTTTTGGTTCTGATACAAACAAACAACTTTGAAACTTCTTGACTTTACTGTCTGGTATTTCTACACTGTCCCAGCTTCAGGAAAACAGATCACACTGCCATCTAGTGTTTAGTACTGTCATTACAAGCCATTATAACCTCACAAACACTTTCACACATTCACTGTAGGTGTTTAAGGGCTTATAGTAGTTTTTTAAAAAACAAAGAGACATATAAGAAATTAAAAAAATTAATAAAAACTTTCTTTAAATGTATTTTTGATTGTAAAATTAAGTATCCAGTTGTTGGCCTATAAAGTGTATTTTATAGAAACTTTTATTTTAATAAATGTGCTTTTAACCTCAGTTTACTTACAAAAGAAAACACTTTATCACTTTGTAAAACATCCAAAAATCTCCAAAGAGGTTAAGATTATAGACCTACAAAAGACTAGACTGGGCAACTAATCAGCCTGGTGTTGTGATATGATATGTATCACGATACATGCGTCACAATACGATATTTATCCCAAGAGAATACAAGAAACAACAGTTTTTAAACTAAATATTAATACAAAGTTTACATTAATTAAATGGTAAACTACATTTTATTGAATGATAATGATGGTAAATTAAAAAAAATGTTCTTAAAGGGAACAGTTACCATTGTCGGATTTCTGCAACAAATATTTCTAGCATTAAAAAAAAGAATAAATGTGACTTAACCAGAAATAAAAGTGCTATTTATTTCCAACATTTCTAAATGTAACTGAATGCAGCCTGACAGTGATTCAACAGATGTTTCAGAACTAAATAAAAAAAAATTCAAAAAACTTTTAAATGTAGCCACAGCTACAAAGCATCCAAATCCATGTTTTCATTTTGTTCTGGTGTAGAGCTGCTCAAAGAGCCTCAGTGCTGCCCACTAGTGGTCGTAAGAAATATCATTAAATATCGTCTTGGCAGCATTTTAAATCGATTTAAGTATCGTCCAATGAAATATCACGATATTTCACTGTATCGATTTTTTTCTAACACCTGTTTGCGTGATTATTCACTTTTACTTGATTGTTTGTAAGATCAGATAATAATCCTGGAGGGATCTGAGCTGTGAACAGATGAGCTTCAGCTGCTATGGCTGATGGGGTTTGGGCTGCGGCTAACTGACGGGACGCTGGGGTTCAAGCGGAGGTGAGCGGCGCCGCAGCTGCTGACAGGACGTGTCTGTGAGTTCCTGGGGTTTGGAGCAGATTTGGGCTTTGGACCAGAGGAAAATGAAGGGGGTAGAGCTGCAGACCTCCTTGTACTGTATAATTTGAGCAAACAATTGAGAAGAAAAGCAATAAGCTCAGTTTCTTACTCAAATATGCATCATTTTTTTAGGAAGAAAGAACATCTGGAGAACCCTAAAACTTTATTTTTCTGCACTCCTTCTTTTTTTATCCATATTTTTATTAATTCCACACTTTCCTTGAGATTGTTTTGGAATATGTCTTAACCCTTTAAGTGCCCGATCAACCGAATGCTGAGAAACATCTAGAAAACATGTTTTTAAAGGGAATTTCTCCTCAAAAAATTGAAGAAAAAAATTTCCGAAAAATTTTAATAAATTTAAAAAAAAATTCTGGTTATTAATGATAACCAGCAGATAGTAACTGGTGTGAGTCAATTAGTAACCAGAATATTTTTTAATTTGATTTTTAGGGAAAAAAAAGCAGACAAAGAAAAATAATTACTATCTGGTATGCATCAGTTACAAACCAAAAAAAAAAAACCTTAAATTTTTAGGAAGATAAAGAATAAAGTTCTGCTGCTTAGTAATAATAACATTTTTCTTACATTTTATTTATTTATTCTTTTTTTTATGCCCGTTTAGGTGTTCCATACCAACGAAATAAGTAGCTGAAAAAATACATTTTTTTGGTGTTTTTTTTTTTTTTTGGGTAGTTAAAGGATTAAACACAGACTTGGATTTTTTTTATTAAATTCCGTTCATCCATGGACAAACAGCAGGAGATGTAGATGTCATCATTTTAAAACTTTTTTATTTGTTTTAGGCATTAAGTACAATCAACATGATCATTAAAATAAATTGAACTTAACCCATGGTGTAATTTTTTCTTTTAAAATCCTTTTAATATCTTCTAAATGAAACTAATGCTGTCTTTTATTTATGTTTTAAAGGAAAATATGTTAAAAGGGAAAATTTACAACATTAAAAAATGTCGAATTTGAAGCATTCAAAAAATAATTTCACTTATTTGTTTTTATTTTAAGGCTAATGTCTAAAGGAGATTTGATTTAGTTTTACAAACCATTTTTTATTTTAAAAACCGATTTTAACAAACATGTCTTTCTTTTAACCTGGGATTACTTTTTTCAGATTGAATATTGAGCAGAAAGAAAAAAAGTTTAGTTCCAAAAATGTGTGAAATGAAAACAAATTTATTAGAAACTGTTTGACATCAACTACAAAAACACATTTGTAGGTGAACACGTGAAGAACTTATGTTTGGGAAATGACAACTTAACTATCTGTTAAAAAGGGTCAAAAGAATTCATAAAATCTCAACTGATTTAACACTGACATCATAACATTACCTGCTAACTTTGGGTTTACTTTACTTTTCAACCAATTTAGTCATTTTATTTTTATTCATTATTTGTTTAAATCCTTCCTGACCATTCATCATTTTCTATTTTTAATTTTTCCAAACCTTGTTCATCTACTAACAGGTGTAAAATGTTTATTTTACAGGATGTCAGTCAGCTAATTGATCACATTGCTGCTCAAAATGTAGAACAAAATGTGTTTCTTGGACAAATGTATCTGCTGCCCCCTTGTGGCAGAATAAAAAAAAACTGATGCAACAACCTTCTGAAAAAGCAGCTGATCCCTGAAACTCTGCAGGAAGCAGAAGTACGAGCGCAGAACTGAAACGAACAGAAACATGGTGAGAAAAATGACCAAATCAGCTGAAAGAGTATTTTTATTTCTGCTGACTCTTCTGTTAAAAACAAAACAGTCTCATCATGAAACAGCCATTTGTAGTTGCAGGGGGTCAGAAAGATGGCAAATGAGAATGGCGAAGTAGAAGGCGATAACAACAAAAAAAAAGGATCAAAAATACGTATTTCTAACAGTTTTTATGTTATAATAATTATTTATTACTAGGGGTGTGTAGTGACAAGAGTCTGGCGGTACGATACATATCGCGATACACAGCTCACGATACGATACATATGGCAATATATCCTAAACTATACCAGGACAATATTTTTTAAAAAGTTACTTATAAAAAGTAAAGTTCTATATTTCTTTCAAGTAAAAACTAAGTAGTTCATGTCTAATGATAACAAAAATCATGATATCTTGTTGTTTTGGTCGTAGTGTTGCGATGCTTAAAGAGGCTCAGAGTGCTGCCGACTAGCGGTCGAGGCTTCTTTATGTGGAAAACAAAAGTAAGATGCGTAACCACGTTTGCTCATAAATAACTAAATAATGTCTTGTCAACATTTTAAATCAATGCAAGTATTACCAAACGGAATATCGTGATATATTTCCATATCGATTTTTTCCTACACCCCGATTTTTACTGTTTTTATTTCATCTAAGACATTGATTTTGTTATTTTTGCGATTATTTCTTAATCTTTGTCCATAATGAGAGAAGTATTGACTCAAAGGTTGGTGGAGGGGGGTGGGGGGGATGCTGGTGTCCCCCCATAGCTCCGCCCCTGATTGTAGCTGACCGTGGTTGTGCCCGAATTCCCTTCCTAACCCCTAACTACTAAAAAGCTTTATTTGGTGGGGGACTATATAGTGTCCTAGATTTTAAAGGCAGTTCGGACACGCTCACTACTTTTCTTTGTTTTTTAAACAGATATGACGTCACCAATTCCACAAAGTGAAAATAAATCAATACAAACATTTCACAATGTTTATTTATGATTCCATTTTGTTCTGATGGTGAAAATGTGGGTGGTTTATTTAAAAGTTACATTTAAACAAGTTTTTTTGTTCAAAAGTGTTTGACCGCAATGCATTGTGGTCTATATTTGCTAATCTAATAAGCACAGATGCACGCTAGTTTTTCACAAAGACTTCTGGGAAATCTGGGATTCAGACACGCTTTTTCTTCTTTGTGACACAGAATAAGGCAAATTAAATTAAAATATTAGCATTTGTTAAGAAAAAAGAGGTATTCCTCTGTTGTTGAGGGATATCAGAAAGTTTAATGTGCTGTTTAGCAGCAATTAAAACCTTTAAGAATCTGCTGGATGATCCAGGAGAAGCAGGAAGACATAAAATAGTAAAATGTTTCCCTTTCTAACGTTTTATACCGTATTTTCCGGAGTATAAGTCGCACCGGAGAATTAGTCACAGAGCAAAAAATGTCTTATGAAGAGGAAGAAAACCAGATATAAGTCTCTCTGAAGTATAAGTCACACTTTTAGGAGAAAAGTGCGACATTTCAGAACAAATTTGCCAAGAAGAGCAGTGGTTAAAAAATAAAAAAATAAATACAAAAATACTAATCTTTTGATCTGTATAAGAAAAATATCAAAGTTTAAGAGGAAAACTATCAGATTCTCTTCCATGTTTGTTTTGGACGACACTTCTTCTGCTGCTGTCAGTAGCAAATACTTCAGATGTGGCGCCCTCTAGCGGTTGTTAGAGGAAACAACCACTAAAAGACAACCGGTGGAAAAATAACAAATATATGAACCTATTTATGTCTAAAGAAACACAAATAAGTCGTAACCCTGGCTAAGCTTTGAAAAAATAAGCGACTTATACTACGGAAAATACGATAAATTGCAATGAAGTAAAAAATGTTTTAAACTATAAAATATCTCTTTCAATTATTAGTTCCTTCTTGTAGTTTGTATGTTTTGAGTTTGTGATCCTCACTTATGAGAATATTTGTAAGTGAAAAAGTTTTAGGTCCTATTTTTGAAAAATTAAAATATGTTTTCTTTTGCTGATTGATTGAAATTGAAGATTTTGCCATAAATCTCCTTTTTTAACTGTAGACGAAGCTGACGTATATCTCGGATGTCTCTGGTAGCTTTGGCAGGTGTAAGTCAGGGAAGGGCAGAGCGCCGTCGCTGTCTATCTGTGTTTTCACCGTATAGGCTTTGGCCATCGCCCCCCAGTCCAGCACGGAGCTGTTAATGATTCCCAGACGGGCCTGTTCGTGATGGGCCGCTCCGAGCTCCCTCCCCAGAAAGATGTCTTGGATCTGAACGGAAGACGCCGCTAAAGAATCTGCCATCGTGTCCTCAATCAGATCCATGTTGGTGTCCAGGTGGAATCGGTTTTTGTCTAACCCGTACGCCCTCTCTGGGTCGGAGTTTGTGCTCTTGGCTCTGTTCGTAACACCGAACGGTCTCTCCGAGGGGTTCACCACGGTCAGCCTCTCCAGGTGTTGCACGACAAAATGCGCCTCCACAGACAGCAGAGTGGTTCCTTTGGATCCCTCAGCTCCACAGTGGATCAGCGTCAGGTGCTTCACCTTGGAGTTGTTGAGCAGCCGTGCAGCGTTGGATGGCGACGTGAACCAGACGGTTAAATGTCTCATCTGCAGATCCAGAGCGGGATATGGGGGGCGGTGCAGAGAGAAGAGCTGGACTTCTTTGCACCAGCAGTCTGTCAGCGAGGAGGTGCTGCAGGGAGGAGGGTCCTGGCTGCAGGAGTAGAGGAAGAAGCTGCTGTGGGTGACGTAAACCAGATGGAGGTGGGATCGCTGCAGGATAACACAGACGCACAGCAGCACGGAGAGGAAAGGCGAAGGCGGGCTGAAGACAGGCATCATGAGAGGAGGGGAGTCCCTGAAGACATGCTGAGGTGTGGCTGTGAAGACGAAGAGGTCTTCAGCATTCAGCCTGGAGAAAAAGAGAAAAACACATTTTACTAGAAAAGTTACCTGCAATAATGCTAGTGGGAATTCTTTTTGATGAATGTGCTCGCTGAAGATGAACTCACTGAAGGTTTTTATGCCAAACTTGCAAAATGTGCAGATAGTGCACAAAAATATTGAACATTTCTTGAAAAACGTCTTTTAAAAAAATCACAAAAAATTGTGTAAAATGTATGGATACCAAAAGTACTATCAGAAATGTCATTAACTAATAAACATTTTGATACCAAACTTGCATATCTTGCAAAAAGATCACAAATGTTTAAAGAGTAACGTTAAAAAAATAATCGCAAAATAGGTGTAAGTTTTCAAAACGTACATTTTTTTTTTTAAATGTGTGATAGTACAAGCATGAATGCCCTGAATGTGCCGGACGTTTTGATACCAAACTTGCAGAATTCGCAGAAAGTGCACAAGAATTTAAAGATTTTCTTAAAAAATTTACAGAAAGTGCTCAAATATTTGAAGAATTGCATGGAAAAAAATTGCAAAAATTGGTGTAAATTCTAAAAGATTGCATAAAATTTAAAAAAAATGTGTAATAGAACAAGCATGAATGTCCTGAATGTGCTAAAGGTTTTAACGCCACACTTGCATAATATGCAGAAAGTGCACAAGAATTTTTAAAAAGTTCTTGAAAAACCTAAAAAATTGCGAAAAATTTCAGAAATTGTGTAAATTTTACAAATACTAAAAGTAATAGAAAGAATGTCCTGAACGTGCTGAACATTTTTATACCAATATTGCATAGGTTCCAAAGTGCAGAAAGAATTGAAAGAATTTCGTGAAAAATATTGCAAAATTTGCACAAAAAAAAAAATTAAACGCGTAAAAGCTATGAATACCAAAAGTACAATCATCAATGTTCAGAATATTTTGATACCAAACTTGCCTAATCTGCAGAAAGCTCACAAATATTTAAAGAGTGGCGAGAAAAAAAAATGCAAAATTGGTGTAAATTTTCAAAAATTGCTTAAAATTAAATAAAATGTGTAATAGTACAAGCATGAATGTCCTGATGCCAAACTTGCATAATTTGCAGATAGTGCACAAAAATATGGAAAATTTATTGAAAAATGTCTTTAAAAACATTGAAAAATTAAAAACAAATTGCGTAAAATATATGGATACCAAAAGTACTAGCAGCAATGTCCTCAACATGCTGGACGTTTTGATAGCAAACTTGCATAATTTGCAGAAAGTGCACAAATATTTAAAAAGTGATGTAAAAAAAAAAACGCAAAATTGGTGCAAATTTAAAAAAAAATTGCGTAAAATGTTTTAAAAATGTTTGATAGTACAAACATGAACCCAATGAATGTGCTGAATGTTTTGATAACAAACTTCCATAATGTGCAGATAGTGCACAAAAATATGGAAAATTTCTTTAAAAGTTTCTTCACAAGAAATCACCAAAAATCACAAAAAATTGCGTCAAATGTATGGATACCAAAAGCACTAGCAGGAATGTCCTTAACATGCTGAACGTTTTGATACCAAACTTGTACCAAGCGTAAAATAAAAAAAAAAAGTGTGATAGTACAAGCATGAATGCCCTGAATGTGCTGAACGTTTTGATGTCAAACTTGCAGAATTTGAAGAAAGCGCACAAGAATTTAAAGATTTTCTTGGAAAATCGCAAAAATTGGGAAAATTTTCAAAAATTGCAAAAAATGTATAAATAACAAAAGTAATTGCAGAAATGTCCTAAACATTTTCATGTCAAACTTGCAGGATTTGCAGAAAGTGCAAAAGAATATAAACTTTTTCTTGAAAAATGGCAAAAATTGCGAAAAATTAAAAAAATTGCATAAAATGTATAAATAACAAAAGTAATAGCAGGAATGTGCTGAACTGTTTTATACCAAATTTGCAGAATTTGCAGAAAGTACAAAAAATATTTGAAGAATAAATAAACGTGAAAAAAATCACAAAATTGCTGAAAATTTTCAAAAATTATGTACAATTTTTTAAAAATGTGTCCTAGAAAAAGCATGAATGTCCTGAACGTGCTGAATGTTTTAATGCTAAACTTGCAGAATTTGCAGGAAGTGCACAAGAATTCAAAATATTTCTTGCTAATTTTGCCGGGCAATCCCACCAAACACCCTGACCAGGGCACGCGGGACCGCCGCCCAGGCCCCCCACGCCAGAGAGGGGGAAGTCACAGGAGCACAGAGAGTGCAGGTAATGTCCTTAATTCACTTCAAACTACAAGAACTGTCAGGACACCGTTTCGCACAATGCATTGTCTTGTAGGCTCTGCTGTATAAAGGCGGCTTGCAGTCAGCCCAGTGCCAGATTTCCAGCTGCGTTCATCTATGTGGGCGACTTGTACCTGCCGTTTTCTTGCGAAATTTTTTCAAAAATTGAAAAACTACCCAACATGCACTGCAATACAAGCGATCTGCGCTGCGTCCGCCTGGGTGATGTCAAACCCCCGTTGTCTCAAACCGACTCGGACCAATCGCTGCTGATACTGACGTTGTCTCGCTCAAACATGCATCAAACAAGAAAGATTTGAATTGACTTCATGTGGTTGGAACCAGAAATGCTGTTTCTATGGGTGACATCACATTCACTCAGTCCAGTTCTCATATACAGTCGGTTGTGATTTAAAAGGAAGCCAAAGGTTTTCATTTTTAAGTTTCTTTTTAAACTTTGATAAACTTCATCCAACAAAACAGCTGATAGCTTTTTTTTTTTTTTTTTATAACTTCCTCTTTTTTCTTGCTCAAACTGGAAGTTTCTCCCTCAAAGTGACACATTGGACTGAGAGTTTGTAGCCTCAGTTGACTAAATCAATCACTGACTTATGTTAACTGAATAAAGCGGCTTTTAGTCATATTTGAGGAAAAGTCCCGACATCTTTACAGTAACTTATAACACAGTGAGTAAGAATAAAAGTGAAACTCCTGTAAATCATTCGAAAGGATTAGAAATCTCTCCCACTTCAATCGTGAAAATCTTTTGAAAGAAACTAAAGATATAACTGACATCTGAAACAAATTAATAGTTTGTGAGAGTACAATTGATGAGTTTTGTTGCTTTAAAATGCACTGAAGTTGCCTCCCTGTTGCATTCGTCATCAATATGTTTTCTTTTTTTTATTATTATTATGAAGGAGAAAAAAAGCGGCGTGGACTCCGACAGCTGGTTTGGATCAGAGCGCACACACAAAGGCCTGTGAAGGGTGTGTTCTTCCTGAACCACAGTCATGAGGATACATTGTTTGGCACGGCGGGCCCTCATTGAATTACACATGCAAAAACATACGCACACAGTCAGAAAATTACAACTGTAGAGGAAGACCGCTTTGAAATTACCAGAGAAAACAGTGTTTTGAAATCTTGGCTTCTCCAGCGTTTCTGGGTAAGGTTTCCTGGTTTGGCACGGATATCAGAGCAGGAACATGACACTGAGTCTTATTTTGACGCCCGGACAGAGCTGACCACCGCATTCTTCCACTGGCCTTGGGCTAGGTTAAACAAAGAGAATGTTATCTGCAGCATTTTTCAACTCCAAGTTTGTCCTTCTCTGAATTCATTTTCTTCGAAATTCAATAAACGTTGAGTCAGTCCGCCGGGTTAAAACAATAAAAGCACAAATTCGTCTCCAAAGTCCAATTATGTTTTGACACTTTTGGTCCAACGAAAAGGTTGAGAAGAGTTTAAGTATTTTTTTTCTTCGATTTACGAACAATAGGAAGTACAAGAAAAGGTGAATACTGCAACATCACTTTGTTATTACAGAGAAGCAGCTTTGCAACTTAAAAAATAGGGGAAATAACACATAAAACATGCTATTTTTTTACATTTTTTGGTCTTAAGTTTAAAAAATAGTGAGAATTATTTAGGATTTGTTGAACTTAAAAAAAATCTGAGAATCCGATCAGATTATTTGAGCTCTACTGTAATCGCCAAGATGTTTTTATTCTCTTTAAAATGAACATTTATTGTAAATATATGCTGCAAGTTTCACAGAGAAGAGTCCTGATGACAAAAAATAGAAGAATTTACACTGAATTTGTTAATTCTATTGACATTTGACCCCTGTGGTATAGCAAAAGATGTAATTTACTTGAGTTTATTTTAGATTACATTCCCAAAGGTGCTAAAAAAAAAGGACCCATTGTTATAAATAAAAAAAAACTTTGTTTACTACCTCAGATTTATTTGCCGCCAAGAAAAGGGGAAGCTAATGTGTTTTTAATTATGCAAGTTTTTCAGCTACTTGAACTTTTCTTTTTTTTTTTTTTTAAATCCTAAAATCATCATCTAAGTCCACAGAACAGGAACTATGTCCAGAGAAGTCACAAAGTGTAAAATCGTTAATCACAGAATAAGAATATATCCAAAAACTGAACATAAAAATACTTTAATTAAACTCTGTGTGCCTAAAAGATCAGATTTTAATCTTTTTATGGGTCAACTTTAACAAAACACTCAGAAAATCCTTTGAAAACTCCCACATAGCAGTGAAATACAGAAATCACCAATGCTGTTCCTGGTCCATGAAGACAGATTATCGCAATCTTTCTATTACATAACACAGGAATGTACAGCCATGCTATGTAACATGAGATTGCTTCAAGATCTCTGATGGCAGCAGCCGAGCAAAAACAAGCACTTTTCAGAACGCGGCAGTTCGGTTTGAACGCGTTTGTGGCAGTAAAAGAAAGTGTTTCACCCTCCTGTGGTGGTGGTTTGTGACTTACCTCACATCCCTGTTGGGAGGCTGATGAGAATGCGCCGGATGGACGCTGGGATGGGGAGAAAACTCACATCCAGCTGACGTCAGGATGTGGGAAGGGTCCAAGACTGGAAGCTGGAGCAAAAGGAGGGTTCAGCTTTCAGGAAAATATGGTTGATGAAACATAGAAAGAGGAAATAAAGTGGAAAGATCAGAGAAAAACTTCAGATTTATATATTTTTTAGGAATCTTGCAGGAAAAACAACGAAAACTGCTTTTTCTCCCCATCTTTCAAGACTTTTTATAAGACATTTGACTGAATATCTGCCTTTAGGCTTCTGTCAGAGACAAAAACACAAATACGTGATTGATTTTTGAGAGAAAGGTGTGCGGGAATGACCGGTGCTTTCCCGGCAAACTGACAGCGTGAGGCAACCTGTGCTGCGTTCAAGTATAATTGGACATACTAAAACCAGTATTTGTATTTGTTTGCTGCCCTGATCATTTCTTTTTTGCACCATTCCCTTAAATAGAGGGAGTTTTAAGATTAATGTGTAGCTTTAAAACAAAGATCTATTTGCTTTTCTTTGAAAATTATTCTTGTATCAATATTTTTTTACCTTAATTTCAAGGTAAGTTAGCTTTTATTTTGTTGTTTTGGGCTTATTTTAATATACAATAAGAAAATTAATTCATAAAAAAGGTTTGTTTGTCTTGTTCTTTTTTTTTTCTTTTTCTTTTTGTTAATGCAGTGATGGAATTAGCATTTTGGAGCGCCGGGTAAACAATAACATGAGGCGCTCTCTATTAATCGTTTTTGTAAAAAACATCCATCGAATAACTTCTTTACTGCATAGTTTTAACTTTATTTAAAATCAACAAAAAACGTGACTTGATGGAGCTGTGGAGCGTTTCTGTGCATTCTGATAGTGGAAAATCCCGCGGGTCCGTGAAGTATCCATGTGGATTGTGATGGGAAGGCAGATGCAGGAAACCCTCCTCCGACTGCCGTTCAGACGCGACAGCAGATACCGCACAGCTTCCGTCTCAAAACGTGCCGTCGCCGAGTCCTCCTTTACCTATGTATTTAATTCAGAGACGCTGCTTCCACCGGCCTAAAGACTGAAAGAAAAATGCCAGATTTCTGCCTGGTCGTCCTGTTTTTCCTGTGGACGGACGTGGCGCTGGCCGTCGGTGAGTTCTTTCTGTCGCAAAACCCCGTAAAATGGCTATTGTGTTTATTGTTACCGTGTTTCAATGCAACACCGTTTATTAGCTTTAAACTGATAATAGTAATAATTTTGATAAATAATAAGACAAAATATTTATGTGTTTTCGTGGGAATGCTAGTAATAGTCGCTGGAAAGCTGGGGGTAGCTAGCTAACGGTTAGCTTACTATAATAGTCCGCGAGCGTTTTTTTGATTAAAGAACAATAAAAGCATCAAAACTTTATACTTTATGTTTTTTAACCTTATATTAATAGTTAATATTAGTAAAGTGATTAAAATAGTTATAAATGTAGCTGGAAAACACCCCAACAACAACAACAAAGGGGGAAAAGTCCCTTCAAATCTGGTAAAACTTTATTAAAAATGCAAAAAACAAAACACCGCGTGACTGTTAAAACGCAGCCGTCAGCTTAAAGAGGTACTGAAATGTGTTTGGATGAGCCTGACCGCTTATTTCCTCTTTATAATTTTCATTCTTGCTCAACTTTACCTCATGATTTTGAGTAAGTTTCTCAGTTTTCTCAAGATAATACGCAGGAGGTCAGAGCAAAGCCAAAAAAAACCCATGTAGTTAGTCACTTTTTTAAATTTTGTTTTATAATTGCATTCAATGCAAATGCATTAATCCTCAAAAACTGTTTTTTTGTTACCTGATTGATATTACCTATACTCCAAACACATCTATTGTTGTTTACATACCAAACCAGTCTTCAAAAATCTGATTATCAAGTTATCAGATTTATATTTTATCTGATTGAACTCAGAAACTTTTGTTTTTGTTCTGTTTTTGTTGTTTTTGGTGGTTTTCTGAAGTACAAGTACAGACAGCTATGATGACGAGATTCCTGATTGATGTGACCTGAATTTTTACTTGACGAGAATAAGAAATTTTTGGCGTGAGGTGAAGCGACTATCACTTCTCTGTTTGGTCAGCATTTTACCACTAATGGAGATTTGTTTTATTTTATTTTTAAGGAAATAGAACTTCTTTACATCTGAGAAATTCCAGTACATCTCATTGTGCTGCATCCTTGTTTATTATCCCCTTTGTAAAAGAAGTCTTTTATCAGAGAAATATTATTTTTACGTCAAACGTTTATCCCTTTATGTTTGCTATCATTTGTAATTCTGGTTTTATTAGGTTCCATGATAAGAAAATCATATTTATTCAGGTGAAACTCAGAGTTTATGGCCTTAGAGTTAATATAGAATACATTAAAAAAATCGTTAATTTAATATTTACTAAAAAAAATATGTTTGGTTATTACATTTCTCAAATTTTACTTTAAAATTCTATTTTTCTTTGCCAAAAATTCATAAATTATAAGTTTTTAACACTCCACCTCTCCAACATCTTCACTAATTTTTACTCATTCATCTATCATGTTTGCCCATCATGTACATTCTAATTAATTGGATAACAAAACAATCAAAAGACTGTCGCTCTCAGATGCAAAGTGTCGCCATGCTGTCAAACATCGGCATCCAATCACGGCCACCGCGTCTATCCATAAACAAAACTTGAAGTTCTTTGATTAATGTATGTTGAGCAACAAATACATTCAAGATGTATCTAACTAGTGATGTAAAAGGTGTTTTTATAACCAAAACTTATTTGTTTCCAATGGAAATCTGATTTAAAAATCCTCTATTTAATGAAATGGTGAAAATTGTTGAATTTTAGTTCTCTCTGGGTAAATGTGCGCTCAGTATTGTAGCAGATGTCTCGGATGTGTTGTGTTTTTTTGGGTGTGTCTGTTTTTTTAAGGATGTCTCCGATGAATATGATGGTATGTGTGTTTTTGTTGCGTCTAAACCCCTGATGGATGACTAAGACATGTGCTGGAACTCAGAGTTGCCAGGTGCGCGAATGTTGTGATGAGTAACGGTTGGAAGAAGCTTTCCCTGGAGTTTCGTTTGGGTAACAATGGAAGCATGAATATTATTTTTAAATGGATGAAAGTAGAAACTCTTAAGGTCAGAATCCAGTTTTCTGGCCCTAATATGGAGCTATCAGGGCCAATATTATTTGAAACTAGGGCTGCCAGGATTAGTCGACTAATCGACGACTAAAAGACTAGTAAAGTTAACAGTTATAATGGCATTCTACTAGCTTTTTAAACTATTTTGGCATTTATTAAGGTCTTTTAGGCTATTCTAGAATTTTGCAATATTTCAACTGCACGCTAGCTGTTTTGGCTAATTTAGGNTTTTTTTTTTTTTTAAGGCTATTTTGAAGTTTAGCTAATATTTCAGCTACATGTTGGCTGTTTTAGCTAACTTTAGCCCTTTTTTGTTTTTAGGCTATTCTAGAATTGTACAAATATTTCAGCTACATGCTAGCTGTCTTGGTTAATTTAGGCTTTTTTTCACATTTTTTAAGGCTAATTTGACTGATATTTTAGCTGGCTATCAGCTTCAGCTTTTTTAGCCATCTTTTTCAGCAGCCAAATTCAGCTTACAGCATTCAGACTAGCATCGCTGCTAATGCGATGTATCTAAGTTTTAGTTATTTTAAAGCTAATTATGGTTAAGATGTGTGTTTTTACATCTACTTTGTGCATGACCCGATTAGTTGACTAATCAGTAAAAATAATCTGCGATTAGTCGACTATTAAAATAATCGTTTGTGGCAGCACTATTTGAAACCCAAATGAATCAAATTGAAAAAAAAGAACACAGAGTTAAAAAAGGCGACCCATCACTCATTGGTGAACGTAGACATTAGATTTTCATGAACGATTTGTTCATCCATAGATTTCCCACATTAATTTAGATTGGTAGCCATCAGGCCACAAGTGATAACTGGAGCATTAGCTGTGTCGTAGCCATTTATCCAAGCATAAGGATGTCGATGTCTGTAACACAACAAGATGGCATTTTGAACGGGCTAGAACAGAGTTTTGGACGCACGGGTAGTACACACTAAAACTCTGTCTTGGTACAACTTCAAACTATGAGAGTTCAGACAATAGAGCCATTTTTCTGACTATAAATATACAAGTCAGTGAAGGAACCGAGAAGTCAGTCAATGCACCAGGACTGAAGTTACCACCCTCACCGATTTTGATTGGTCCTTCGTGTTAGCCCCGCCCCAACGCAGCACAACGGGACCAAAAGTTTTGTAACTGAAATTTTCAAAAACGAAAACGGGAAAAATAGAGTTAAAATTGAAATTTTGAAACCTTAAGCTGAAAAATGTATTTCAGAATAGCAAAAAGTTTTGGACATTTTACATTTTTTTTTACCAAACAACAATATTTTTTTCAGTTTGATTTAATTGAGTTTCTAATAATATTGGCCCCGATTTAGCTCCATACCCTACTGTCTTCTATAAGCAGGTCCATGTGGTTCTGTCTCTTCTTGAGGGGAAATTTTCTTTTCTAGTGATGTTCATGAGATGTTAGATTTGACGCTTTAATGGTGAATATTAACTATTAAAATACAAAACGACACTAAAAATGTTGCGTGTTTTTCTGCAGTTTCCCTCAGAAATATTTTGCAGACAATATGGACAAATCTCATCTACTTTCTTTTCTGTTTTCTGTGGGATGTTGAACCAAATCGCACTAACTCCACCCGCTCGTGTTTATCCCCATAAAATAATTTTGTACTGTACGTCTAGAAGAGGCTGTCAAGCCTCAGCAACCAAAGTTACTGTTGTGGTTATCACGTTTTTTTTTTACAGTGGAGTAGCTGCCACCTGTGATTTTCCTTTTTCAATCTTCTGCTCGTGAACCTGTGTGAGCGTGTTTGTGAGTTTCAGGCTCCTCGTGTTTTTCACACAGGAAGTGAAACCGTTGCACTCATGAGTTGCCGGGGTAGATTTCATACCTTGGTTTTTACAAAGCCGACCAAAGACAAGTTTCATGTCTTGCATGTGATAAATGTGGTTTCAACTTTTGTTGCAGTTTTTTTTTTTTTGTCTTCTGTTCCCTTATTTGCATCAAAGATGTAAGGCGTGTTATGGAGCAGTGTTGGTTTGCACACAGACAAAAGCTCAAATGTCAAGCGAGCATGGGCATGCTCTGATTATAGAAAGATCTGCAGTGCTGCTGTTTTTATCATTGAAGAGAAATTTAAAGTGTGAAATAATTTCCTGCATCTCATTGAGGAAGAAAACAATTCTCCGGATGTGCTGTCATGAGGTTGTGTAATAGATTTGAATCATTTCTCACCAAAAAGCTAATTGGCTAAAATGTTGAAGTCTATGAAAATGAGGAAATGAACAAAATGTCTCACAAGTTTGCAATATTTGCTGTGGTTAAGATGGTACTAAGTAAACTTTATATTGTTTGGGTGCTTTAAGACTCACTCCAAATGTGTTTTTAACATGTTCTTGTTGCATTATATGAAATAATTTAAGATCAAAACTGAATTTCTGAGTATTTCTTTATTGTGTGAATGCA
>NC_050526.1:3538778-3548011 GCF_002922805.2 Oryzias melastigma
TATCGGAGGTAATGCAATTTTTCTAGTTCAAATTGTGTTGGATCAGGAACAGACAAAAACTAGTGGATTTGTGACACGACAAATGCTACAGCCGGGCCAAACTCTTTCTCTCCTGAAGGATCCACTTGCAGACAAATAGATCCATTAACGTCTTCATTTTCTGCTTTCTGCCTTAAAACTGCGCGTCTGCATGTTTTTTTTTGCTACTCCAATGTTAGCTTGGGCTTGTGAGGAGCTATAAGCTAGCAGGAGAGAGTGTAAACACATGAATGCTTTGTTAACAAGTGGGACAAACAGTCCCGCCCACAAACCAGAGCCGAATTTCTATCAAACTCCTGTTGCTCTGCAGAAACTACATCTTAAAAAACAACACGGTTTTTGATTATGGCTAAAAATTATCTAATCATAATTAAAAGATTACTGGGAACAATTTTACAATAGAATATAATATGGATAGAGAGGGACTTTACATGTTAAACGAGTCATAACTATAATTTTTGCACAAAATTGGATAACTTAGCGATAAACTTAGACGTTTGATCATATTTTCATGGTTGTTCAGTTTTTGAGGATTTTTAAAATCTGTTTGTACTCTTTAAATGTAGACAGAATCTAACGTGAAATGTAAAAGTTTCTAAAACTTTCCTAATTTTAAGAAAGTTCTGGGTTTGAGGAAGAGTCTTTTAATTTTTAATTGTAATTTTTAGCCCCCATAAAACAAACTAGCTCTGGAAATCGATTAAAATAATTAACTAATTAATCGCAAACTTACAAAAAAATGAATCTCGATTAATTGTGATTATTTTTGGGTTTGTTTTGCCGACCACTTATCTGTGATAATGTGACTTTTTAGATGACAATATGGCGCCGGACTGCTGATCAAATACTGCTCTTGCTGCAAAAAAGGGATCTAAACAAAAAAAGTACTAAAGACCGATTGAATATTTATCTCTTGTTTAAATAATCATGGTATAAGTGGGAAAAATACCTGACGAAGTGTTTTAATATGACTTTGGAAGCCTGAACCACCGAGTTAAAGTTTTGATTAATTTTCATTAATAAATATTTACATGTTAATCGATTAATCGCGCGCATTAACATTCACAGCCCTTTAAAAAAAACTGTCGTTTTTTTTTAAATAGTTTATACTGAGCAGTAGTAGTTCATTCAAAATTTAACGCGTGGAACAACCCCGCCCCCTTTCCCAACACCCATAACTTTGATCTGTTTTCACTCTCTCCTGCCACCTTACAGCCCCTCACACCTTCACCCTAACATCACTAGTGCAACAATAATAAGTTTTGAGCTCAGACGAGGAAAACAAAGACGTACATTGGTCTATTTGTCTATAAGTGCATGTGGTCTACCCAGCATCTTTATTTTACGTCACAACTACAAGCTTTTTCAAACAGCATGTTTTTGTCTGCTCCTGATTCACAACAGCTTGAAAAAATAAGTATTTCTAGGCTTAATTGTCTCTATATTTGTCCTCCATCATCAGAAAATGTTAAAAGTACATGTTAAAAACTCTATTTCCATCAGAGTGGGTCTTAACGTTTGTCAGAATCCTACAGTCTGATCCAGAGCTTCAGTGTTGTTGCATGAATCCTCACTGCCCTCTAGTGGTGAGTTTGTATCATTACATCGGAGTCCCAGCTTTTCAAAATAAAACTCACTTATAAATGCAAGCGCTAAATATATTCCTAATACATGGACATTCTGTAAATGAAAAGCAATCTGAGAATTCAGAATTTTGATGATTATTTTTCTCCCCATAACTGCCTCTTTTTTTTTATCTTACAGTACCTTCACCGACAAATGTCTTGCTTCACTGCCACAACTTTGAAAACAAGCTGACTTGGGGTTTTGCCGAGTTTCCTCCTGGGCTCCAATTTAAAGTTGATATCTCCTCATATTTAGAAGACAACCGGTATGACAGCATCTTTTCTAAATGCTGAACAGTTATTCAAAGTCAGCACCTCAGTCACCTGGTGGAGGACTGCAGAAGTGCAGCGTTTTAATGGAGAATATAGGCTGCTATGTACTTAAAAAAGTGCCTTTTTTTACCTAAAATTTACATTTTTTTTCTATTTTTTACTGAGCTAATGTAACAATATTATGACAATAAATTAAACATGATTCAAGATATTAAATACATGCAGTAAAATAATGTTAGAAAATCTAACTTTTCCTACAGTTTTTAATTTTTAACAAAGCGTTTTGTTGTTTTTCAGCTGTCTTGGAGCTCAGTGGGTGGAGCCTCCAAAGCTGGAGGTTAACCTCTCCCGTCTGCCAGATCCAGAAGATGCCTACTGGATCACCGTGAGGGCTGTGATGGGACAGGACGAGTCTGCTCCCGCCCCGTATGATGGCATTGTTTTCAGCTATAATAAAAACACCCAGGAATCTCAGCACTGTGAGTAACGCTTCTGTTTGGAGCCTAAACTCACAGATGCTCGTTGGAATGAGACAAAAGCTAACTAAAAGTGAAGAAATCTACCCATCCTGGCATGTTTAGTGAGATTTTTATTTTGGCATGATCCGTTTTTTTACTCTTTCTTTTGTTTTCTATCAGTAGCTTTAATATACGATAAATAACTCCTGATTTAATAATAGAAAAAACAGTAAGTCCACATTTTAATTCATATAAACACCTTTTTTTTAATTTAAGTTAGCACGTCATTCTTTTAACTTTTAATCTAATTTTTATTCTGTTACTATTGTTTACTTACATGAATGTTTTGTCTTGCATTCCTCCTGGTCCATGTCGCTGCTGTGACATCATCAATGTGCGACTTTGTAGTTATAAGCAGAACTAGTTCAAACAAAGCTGCAACTATTATCTATTACTGGGGTAATGTTTTTGTTCTTGAAACGCGGAGACGATTAACTGTAGAATATGGAACTTCAGCATATATTATGATATTAATAAGAAGTTTGTGAATATTTTTTTGATTGCTCAGAAAAGTGTTCCTAATTTTTTGTGTTCTTTTTTTTGGACCTGATGTTTTCTTTCATTTTTTTCCCCTCCTTTTCTCAATTGTTTGTTATTGGAAAAAAATACCCCTTTTGGTGTAAAAGTAAATCTGATATAATAGAAAACTTCATAAAACAATGTTTTTAGCTTTAATTAAATTTAAATTAAAATACCTCAAAATTAGGCTTTTCACAGCATTTATTGGGGTTAGATTAAAAAAAAAATTAACTACTGGTCACAATTTTCTATTTGTACAAAAATTGAATTGAATGACTGCGCTTGTTAAAATACATTCTTAATGTGTTGCATCTGGATTTTTGGGATTAAGATGAAAATAATAAAAAAATAACGAAGGAAAGATTAATCTTATCATGCAGAATATTTGCAGTCATGTTCTGAAATGAATGAGACTTTAATGTTCTCCACAAATTAAAATCTCTTATGTCTTTACACATTTTTAAGATCTAAAAAATCTTATTTTGAAAATCTCTCAGTTTACAGCTGACATTAAAATACAGTTTTTTTGAGCACATGTTTACCTTTTTTTTCAATGTGGTTTGTGTTCTAGGTTCTGTAGACCTCCCTCCTCTTAATGTCACCCGTCTATCAGACCACCAAGTCCAGATCCAGTTCCAGCACCCCTGGGAGTTTTACCAGCCCAAAATTCAAAGTTGTAAGAAACAGAAGAGGAAACGACAAAGGGAACTCCCAACTTTCAAATACGATGTTATTGTTCAGAACAAGGTGAGCCTGCACGCTCTCATCCTGATGTGTCTCAGAGAAAACGGCTGTTAGTCTTTTTTATTTTAAATAAAATAAGTAATCTGTCAAACTGCTAAAAAAGATTAAAAAAAATATATACATATTATTATTATTGTGACTTGGCCCCCCCTCCATTAGCTGGTGGCCTAGGCAGCTGCCTAGGCCACCAGCTAATGGAGCTATTTTGGGGCCATAAATATTTGAAACCCCAAAAAAACATTTTGAAAAAAAAAAATGGTCCAAAACTTTTTGCTATTCCAACATAAACGTATTATATTATTTTTCAAAAATTAACTTATTTATTTTCAGCTTCAAATGTTCTGTTTTTTAGGTTTCAAAACTCAAAATTTCAATTTTGAAACTTTTTTTTCAGTTTCAACTCTTTTTTTTTTCGGTTTGTTTTCAAATCTTAAAGTTTCAATTTCAAAACTTTTGCCTCTCTTGTAGCACGTTTGGGCGGGCGCTTTGAACAGACTAGAACAGAGTTTTGGGGTGCGGTTTATACACGATAAAACTCAGATTTTTACACCCATCTTTGGACAACTTCAGACTATGATAGTACAGACTTAACAAACATTTTCTGATCGTAAATATTTCAGTTCTAGGAGTCAGTGAACGCACCGGGACTGAAGTTACCACCCTCATCGATTTTGATTGGTCCTTGTGTTAGCCCCGCCCCAACGCGCCACATGGGCGGCAAAAGTTTTGAAACTGTAACTTTCATATTTGAAAACAAGAAAAAAAGAGTTGAAACTGAAAAAAAGATTTCAAAACTGAAAAAAAAGTTTTGAATTTGAAATTTTCAATTTTGAAACCTAAAAAGCAGAACATTTGAAGCTGAAAATAAATAAGTTTAATTTAAAAAAGCAAAAAGTTTTGGACATTTTACATTTTTTTTGGGCCAAATACCCAAATGTTTTTCAAAATGTTTTATTTGAGTTTCAAATATTTAGGCCCCCAAAATAGCTCCATACAGCCCTGGATGTACTTTTTCAATGTAGACAAGATCTAAAATGTGAAATTAAAAAGGTCCTAAAACTTTCCTAATTGTTTGAAAGTTTTGAGAAAGCTTCACTGTCTGATCATCTTTTGATCTATTTTCAAAGCGTTCCCAGCCGTCTTTTCTTCCTGATTATGTCCTTTTTAGCCCAAATCCAAAAACCAGGTGATGTTCTGTGTCTGCAGACGGAGACAGTTTACTGTGAGGAGAGCTTGTGTGAGAAAGATGTGCACGTAGATCCTGAGCAGGAGCAGTGCGTGAAGATTAAAGGAGAGTTCAAGAACGTTAATGTGGAATCCAGAGGAGATCACTGCGTCCAGCCTCGAAAGGAGGACAAACCTTACAGTTGAGTCCAATTCTTTTATATTCATTGTACATTTATGAGCCTGAATTAACCTTATTTTTTCCTTTGTGTAGCTTACGTCTTCATAGTGATCGCCATAGTTACTGCGTTAGTTGCCGTGGCCATCCTGGTCATGTTATACCGTAAAAAGACCCAACCTTCCACGGCGTTGCCTCACTTCATGGTACGACCGTCTCCCTGCCTTAAAATCTGATCCTTCTTTGCTGCGTTTCCCTCCTAACGGAGCCTTTCCCTTTTCTAAGAAACGCTTCATCCTGGTGAAGCCGCCCACCATGCCGGGAGTCCAGGACCCCATCCACCCGCTGGAGGTGGAGCCTTCCTCGCCCACGCCTCTGATCTCCCAAACCGACATGGAGGACACCAACACGTCAAACTACGACACCCGCAGCTCGCCGCGGCCCGTCCACGACGAGGGAGAGGCGCCCTCGCTGGGTGAAAGGCCGGCGTACATGGAGGGCAGGGACCTGGAAGAGGATGAGGACGAGGAAGAGAAAGAGGTGTTCCGGTCGGACTACGAGAAACGACCTCCTCAGGAGGAACTGATGTTACAAACAGAATGAGCATTAACATGTAGGATGAAAGGTGATGACCTTCTCCGCTTCAAGAACTGACCTGTTCTGCTTTGCAGCAATAGCTAAACTCTAGCTATAAAAAGACGACTAGTTCAGTCATTTTAGCCAAAGTGCATCATAAAACGGCTTTAATCTTTACTCCAGACTGAAATCACTGTTGCCATATTTATAAATATAAATATACTGAGAAAACCGCACTTTACTGCACTTAAATATGCATAAAATAAAATAAAAACTTGTTTAAGTGTTAAACGAATTTGTTGCCGTGTTATGTTTTATGACAACATATTCCTGCTAAAATCTTACTCTGCTCCCTATAATTATTATTTAATAATTGAGTTTTAATTTATTTATTTTAGTAGGGACAGATATAAAAGCGCAGACATACAGCAGAGCAGCAGTCCAACGTCATAATGCGTTCAGCAAGAGCTAATTTACAACATTTGTCCTTAGAAGGGCTTATCATGAAATTTTACATGAAATTGTTTAAAACACAAAGACGCATCCAAGAGACAAAAAATACTCCTAAACATACCTCACTGAAAATCTTTAAATCTTATTGTTTTTTAACAGTAAAATAAATCATAAAAATATCCTTTATTTTCTTATATTTTGCATTTCAGTCTAAATAAATTGTTGATTTTGCTTGTTACTCCTAAACATTTCTTAAATCAAAAAGTTTTCTCTGCAAACCAGACTGTTGTGTTTAGTCACTTTCTGTCCTCTCTTAAGGGAAATGCTTTATTAATAAAATAATTGCTGAAGCGGAAACAGTTTTTTTGTAGCTTGTTTAAACGTGAAGCTGAACTTCTCCGACGAGGAAACCATGTTGGCTTAGTGAAAGTTTAACAAAACATTTTATACGTTTATGAAGTGACGTTTGGATTCAGCTGTAACCACTGGCTTGTATCTTTACTGTTTTTTTTTATTCTTTCTGAATGGAACCGTTTAAGTAATTTCACAAAATGTGCAAGTTTTCAACCATCTAAATGTTTGAGAACGCTGATGATGTTTTGTGCAGAAAGGGCTTGTCGACGGCTAAATCTGCACAACTTGTACAAAAGTTGTTAAAGTGGAGCTCCCGATTTAACGCCGGGGTCACACCAGACGCGAATTTTTCCGCGACGGTCGACGGGCGCTTCTGCTAGAGCTGTTGCTTTTTTTTGCCATCATGGTCAATAACCAAGACATCACCCCGTGTTTCTGCTAAAAGGAGATGGTCTCTGCCCCTGTTGACACAGACCCCGCCACCCAAATCAGCAGTCGGCCCACTTCATTGATCTGTTTGTGCGCGCGTGTGCGTGTCTGTCTGTTTTGTTGTGTGTCCGTGTGCACGCATGCGCTCCCACGTGTTTCCGTCCGTAAACATAATAAAGTGAAAATATTACCTGGTGTTTCTTCCAAGAAGAACCGCTCCTCTGCCTCTCTCTCGTTCAAACGCAGCCCCATGCCCCGCTCCAGTGTGCCCCCACTGCATTGGGGGGCCCCGTCTACCCTGCTTTTTTTCCTCCCAGAACCCTGCAGCCCAGCACACCCGCTACGGAGATCTGTGGTGTGCGGGGTGGGGGCTCTCGCGCAAGCGCGTCTGTGTGTTTTGATTGAATGCATATTTTCATCTCTACAGTCTGTTTAGACACAAAAACATGATCACATATATCGCGGCGTTCTATTGTGAAAAATTGGTTTTATTTTCAAAATAAACCCAATTTTCTCATGTATTTTGATGCAACTTCCTGCCAGTATTGACGCGGAGCGCTCGCGGAAAAAATAGGCCAAACGGCATAAATTGTGTTGCACCGCGCGGACCCTCCGCGCCGCTCCATGCCTGGTGTGACCGACGCCATAGGTTAACATGGGTGCCGAATGGAAGCGCACTCCGCTCCGCGGCGCTTTCGCATCTGGTGTGACCCCGGCGTAAGGTGGAACTGTGGCCTTATTGTTTATGTCTTTGATTTTTTTTTTTTTTTTTTTTTTTTTTTTCAAATCATGACTGAACTGATGTTTTTTCTGAGGATGAAAGCGGCAACGTCTGAACTTTTTCGATGATTTTATGTTGTGAAAAACATGAGAACAAAATCTGTTTTGCTTTGTAAGATTAGCAGTGAGAATGTAATAAACGAAAGATGATGACTGTGAAGTGTTTCCTTTCCCCGCAGGCATGTTCCAATAAACACCTGAGAGAAATGAGTGACGTAGAGTTCAGACCTGATTGCTTAATGTCGCCGTACTTCCTGAGGGAAGTTGACATTTGGGTGAAGCTGCTAATCTGCGTTATTAATGTCGGACCGGCCGTAATAAACACCAGCCGCTCATCGTGAGTCTGCTCTAAAGGGAAGAAGGCAACGTGCCATGACATGTTCTGACATTTAAGCCGTCGCCGGGGTTCCTCCCTCTATAAGTACCGACGGTATAAATAATACTCCACTATTCTGTCGCCAAAAATAGTAAATACAGTTTCTGCTGTGTTTACTGACAGTTCTCTAAACTGTAAACACGCTCATGGAAAAGTTATTTAAACGTAATTATAACCCAACATTTGTAACGAAAGTACATTTATACTAGTAACACTTACCTCTACTATATACCTAAAAACAAAGAAGTTATCTTTAACTTATTTAAACATTACATTATATATATATATATATATATATATATATATATATATATATATATATGTATGGTAGCACTCGGAAATGTATAACATCAGTTTTAAAACTTTAAAAACGCCATGCTAAACCAACAAGTCACAACTTACATTTAATTGTACACTTATATATATATATGTATATAAATTTACATATACTTGTATATATACTTGTATATGTAAATATATTATATATATAAATGTATGCCAGCACTTGGAAATGTATAACAAAATTTTTACAACTTTAAAAACGCCATGCTAAACCAACATTCACTACTTACATTTCATTGAACACTTCAATATATGTATGTATATATGTATATAAATGTATAATTACATTTATATATACCTATATATATATATATATATATATATAAATCTATGCTAGCACTCGAAAAATGTATAACATCAGTTTTATAACTTTAAAAGCGCCATGCTAAACCAACAAGTCACCACTTAAATTTAATTGTACACTTCTATAAATTTGTATGTATATATATATATATATGTACATATACATTAATATACACTTATATATGTATGTATATTATCTATCTATATATATATATATATATATGTGTGTGGGTGTGTGTGTGTGTGTGGGTGTGTGTGTGTGTGTGTGTATAAATGTATGCTAGCACTCGGAAATGTATAGCAAAAGTTTTATAACTTTAAAAACGCCATGCTAAACCAACATTCACTACTTACATTTAATTGTACACTTCAATATATGTATGTATATATGTATATAAATGTATAATTACATTTATATATACCTATATAGATAAATCTATGCTAGCACTCGAAAAATGTATAACATCAGTTTTATAACTTTAAAAGCGCCATGCTAAACCAACAAGTCACCACTTAAATTTAATTGTACACTTCTATAAATTTGTATGTATATATATATA
>NC_050526.1:3548110-3557336 GCF_002922805.2 Oryzias melastigma
GGGGGGGGGGGTGTATATAAATGTATGCTAGCACTCGGAAATGTATAGCAAAAGTTTTATAACTTTAAAAACGCCATGCTAAACCAACAAGTCACTACTTACATTTCATTGAACACTTCTATATATGTATGTATACACATACATGCATGTATACATACATACGTAGTTATATATGTGTATATATATATATATAAATATATATGAATGTATGCTAGCACTAGGATATGCATAACATCAGTTTTATAACTTTAAAAATGCCATGTTATAACAAGTCAGTGCTTGTATTTAATTGTACACTTCTATATATGTGTATATATATATATATACATGTGTGAATTTAGATATTAAAAAAAAAAAACGCCCCTCTCGCCCTCCGCGGGTTTTTTTTTCCTCTTAGCTTGGATATATATATCTGCAGAATATCTTAAGATTCAAAGTATTTCAAAGTCCAAAGTTCCATTGGGGTTCAGTATATTGGTCAAGGACACTTTAAAACCTGCGACAATCCTATAATTGCAAATATTTTGACTTTAACTTTCAACAAAAATGAAGCTGACCCAATAAAATCAAGGTTAACCAAAAGTGTTCCATTTTTTTTTCTCATTTTGTTTTGAAAAGCCGATCAATTCCCCTCAGAATGCAGGTCCTTTCTTCTGTATCCGGGATTCCTTTTATTACTGAACACTGCCACACCCAGTCCAGCAATTTTGGCTCTATTTTCCACAAACACTTATACCATACTTCCTCCAACAAGATCTCACTTTACTTTGTACCTTCTGCTTCTCAATTTACAGTTGTCACGGTTTTATCAGAAAATGGATGCGTGAGCACTGGACAAATAGTTCAGTTTAACAGGAAGGAAGTTCAGTGATCACGTTTATTTAAAGACGAGTCATCGTTGGAACATCAAAATCATGATTTATTTCACCTAAATTTAGGATTAGTTGTAGAAAATTAATATAGTAGTTCCTCTTATCTGTGGAGTACCTCAGGGCTCCATGTTGGCACTTCTAAAGTTTTCTCTTTTTTGTCCCTTTTGATGTCACTAACCTTCACTGTTTTAGTTGTATGTTATTTTCACTAAATATCTGTAACTTGAGTTAATCCTTGCTGCAGGTATATAACAAGTGAATGCTTTTATACAATTTATTACATTGGTTTTTCTCTCTGGGCGCCTTTAAAGTCAGCGTAGATTCATGCTGTAGTGAACGCCTGACACCGACCTCCTTTTTATGTATACGGACCGGAGTTCAGTTGTTTGGGTCAGCGGTGGAAAATACCTTCTTTAAAAATAAGCACTTTGAAAGAAATGATAGTAAAGTACACATACTGGCCACTTTATTAGGCACACCTTGATAGTACTGAGTTGGACCCCTTTCAGACTTGCTGTCAGAGATTCAACAAGGTAATATTCCTCAGAGGTTCAAATTGACATGATAGCATCACGGTGTGGTTTTCTTCTGCTGCAGTCCATCTGGTTGGACATGTTGTGCATTCAGAGATACTCTTCTGCAGACCTCAAATGTAACCAGTTTGAGTTACTGTTGCCTTTCTATCACATGGAACCAGTCTCGCCATTCTCCTTTGACCTCTGGCATCAACAAGGTATTTCCACACACAGAGCTGCTGCTCACTGGATATTTTCTCTTTCTCTGACTATTCTAAACTCTAGAGATGGTTTTGGGTGAAAATCTTAGTAGACCATTTAGACCAGGTCGTCTGACACCAACAAACATACCACGTTCAAAGTCACTTCAGTCACCATTTTGATACTCGGTTTGAACTGCAGCAGATGGTCTTGACCGTGTCTACATCCAGACATTTACTGAGCTGCTGCCACGTGATTGACTGATCAATTGGACAGGTGTGCCTACTAAAGGGGGCAGTGAGTAAATATCTGAGTGTTTAGTAAATATTAAACCCGGATGCTTTTTTTGTGTAGTTAATTTGTGTAAAGCCGATGTTAAGTTGGACTTATTGTCAGGTTTGATCATTGTGGGTCAATATGTTCATCCATATGTTCATCCATCTGATCATCCGTCTGTCAGTCTGTTGATCCATTGATCATTCTGTCTGTCCTTCCGTCTGTCTGTTCGTCTATCCTTCCATCCATCCCTTCATTCATTTGTCCGCTTGTTTTCCATCCATCTGTCCGTCCATTTGTTCATCCATCTGATCATCCGTCTGTCAGTCTGTCGATCCATTGATCCATCCATCCGTCTGTCTGCTCGTCTACCCTTCCATCATTCCGCCTATTCGTCCATCCATCAATCAATCAATCCATCCGTCTGTCTGTCCATCCATCTTTTCATTCGCCTGTCAGTCTGTCGATCCATCAATCCATTGATCCATCCACCCACCCCTTCATTCATCCATCCATCCATCCATTTTTCAAACCCGTTTAGTCCCTTTCAGTGTCACAGGGTTGCTGGAGCCTATCCCAGCCACTGTTGGGTGAAGACAAGGTACACCTTGGACAGGTCGTGGGTGTTTTGCAGTGAAATATGTAAACTTTAAGTCTTTAGATTTCATTCAAAGAATAGAAACAGTGTTTCTGTTGTCCTGGATCAAAGTCACTCAGACTAACTCTTGACTCACTAAAACACAGAAAGTCATTCATTGTAATGAAAGCTGTTCTGAGGTTTCCACTGAAAGTTCACAGACATCCTTCCATGCTCTTCCTATTAGCTGATTCTTATCAGACTCAGATGATGGAAATCTAATATTAAAGTTCAAAGAACTTATCATTTAAAAACGATGAAATTGTCCTTATCTTGACAGTATAATCCTCGTTTAGATAGCTGGATGGTTTCAGTCAAATGGATTAAAGTATCATCCCAGCCCATCCACAGAGAAGAAAACGTGTTCTGTTTCTAGATAAAAGCTGACGTTTGTGCAGAAGTTAGTAAATCTGATAGTTGACAAAAATAAACAGACACAGCCTTCCATGAAATGCTACAGATTGAGTTCCAGAAAATCTGAAAGATTCTCAGAAATGAAGCAACAAGCCGTATGTGGAACAATGTCGAACATGTGGAAAGCTCAGGGGTGGGGGGGGGTAGAAGCCTTTTGTGCATCAACATGTAAATGTGGCACTTTGTTGTGTTGTAAACTGAAAAATGGGAGCCGTCCTAAAGAGCCCGAGGGGGGAAAACGAGACCCCCCCACCCCCCCACACACACCCTCACCCCTCCCATCTCCCATGTCAGAAACACCATAAATGCTGGCATTTAAAACAGGAAGTAGGCTGTGATTTAAAGGCAGAGGAACCTCCGGCTGCATCAGTCCAGTCTTGTCATCCACAAACGCCGCCATGACTCCTCTGCAGCTCGCCGCCACGGTGCTGCTGGGAAACCTGACCGCCTGCATCTCAGGGCAAGGTAAACCGTGCACGCTTTCCATCTCCACGGCAGATTGAAGTTTTGGTTTTTGTGGTGGAAAATGCGGTTTCCATGGTGATAGCCTCAGGCGTGAATGGGTTAAAGGGATAAATGGAACAAAAAAATTCTTGCTTTTGTCATCATCTACTGAAAAGTTGTTCTTTTTGATCAATTTTCAGTTAATCAGTACATATAAAATCAGCTAAAAATGTGTTTTTTTAAACTTTTGTTGACACTTTTTAATGTCAAATAAGCTAAAAAATCTTAAGTAAAAGGAAAAGCGTATAAAACTTACATAACAGTGAGAATAAAATAACTAAACGATTAATTAAAATGGACAAAAATGTAAAAATAGGTTAAAAAAATATGAACAAAAGGCTTTGTTTACATGCTCGTCTGCAGCTATCAGGCTTCCACAAATAAGTCGGTCAAACGGGAAAAAGCTCCAGGCTGAATGTTACTCAATACGGTTGAGAAAAACAGGGTTTCCCAACCCTGGTCCTCAGGGGAGCACTGTCCTGCATGTTTTTGTTCTTCTCATCCTCAAACTGTCCAAACGCCATCAAAGGCAGGTGTGTTGGAGGATTAAAAATATCAAAGCTCGCCAAAGAATTAGATTATTTTTCGCATTTGATCCTAAATAAATCTGCTTGACTGAAGAGCTATAGTAATTTCTCTCATCTGGGGAGTACCTCAGGGCTCTATGCTGGCACTTCTTATCTTTTCTTTTTTTGTTTCTTTTAACGTTGCTAACCCACAGTGTTTTCTTAATTATATTTTATTTGTCTTAAATATCTGGTGGAAATTTAGTATTAAATGATTTATTTAAATAATTATGATTAATTATTATATTTATGATTAATTATTCTGATTAAATTTGCTAAACAAACAGTTCTGTATTACCAAAAGTTTTGTTTTCTATATTTTTTGAAGATGTTTAAATCTTAGTATTTTCTCCCAACTAACAGTGTTAGAAAAGTTTTTTGGTCATTTTATTTGCTTGTTTGTCTCTAATTTTTCTTTTTTTGATTTATTTTATAAGATTTCGTGCTCACATCTGCTCCCACTTTGTCTCTAAAAGTTTACGGTTTTTCACTTCCTGTGTTGCAGAGGTGCTTGCTCCTCCCACTCAGGTGAGGTTCAACTCCACCGACTTCAAAAACATTGTGGTCTGGACTCCGCCCACCATCCAGTCCTCACTGCAGTACTACGTCCAGTGGAAGATGTGAGGCGACACACACTCACTGTTATTCACTCATTTAACAAGACTCACTTGTAGTTTTTACATAGTGTAAATAAAATAAAAAATAATCATATTTCTTCATATAAACATAAAAAACTCACTTTTTTGGATAAAATGAATCACTTTGTGAAAGAAGGGTTTATCCATATTGGCTAAAATTTTAAGATTTTTCATGTTTGACTTTCACAAAAAATCTTCTTTTTAAAGCCAAAAATACATTAAATCTGCTGTTTACTTTATGAGTTTGAGATTAAAATGAGATCATAATAGAGCTTAAAGGATAAAACTCTTGGAGTTAGTCAAAAATAATATCTTTTTTTAGTTTTTAAGTAGATTTTTTTTCATCATTTCTCAACAACAACAAACTAATTTTTTGAATTTTTTTGAGAAAACTAAAGCAGATGTTCTTCTCTCCTCTTGCAGTTATGGTGAGCAGGAGTGGCTGGACGTGGCCAGCTGTCAGGGCATCCCGGAGCCCCAGTGTGACCTCAGCCGGGTCACCTCCGAAGCATCAGAGTGGTACTACGCGCGCGTGCACGCGGCTTCCGCGGCGTCCGGCAGCCGCTCCGCGTGGGCCCTGTCCTCCAGATTCAGCCCTCGCTGGGAAAGTCAGTGTTTGCCTCTTTTGGGTCACTTTCTCTGTCCACCAGTCTCCAAGCTAACGCTATGAAAATGTCCGTGCAGCTAAAATCAGCCCCCCCGTGCTGAAGCTGAGCATCACCAAGCGCAACCACGTCCAGGTGCACGTGCGGCCTCCTCGAGCGCTGCTGCGGAAGATGCGCGCCAATCTGTTCTTCACGGTGTTTGTCATCAACGCCGGTGGAGAGGAGGTAAACGTGTTTGTCCTAAAAGGTCAGAGGTGATCAGTGACATTTATCTCTAACAGGAAGTGTCCAATCTCTATTTTTGATGAAACAGAATCTTCCTCTTACTTAAAATAGTTTGTTGACTTTTTTAACTGTATTTATTCAAATTTGCTTTTAGGATGGTGAAAATATTTGATTTTTCTTTAAAATAAAGCGTGTTTTTCCTTTTTAAAAGAGAAAAGTATCAAAACTCTCCTTCAAAATAAAAGTACGGAGATGTCCTTTTATTAAGCTTTAGGCGAGAAGTAAACATGTCCGGAAATGACTCTTTGGATGAAGAAAAACAGGTTATCAAATGTTTTTTTTTTTTTAGATAAGAGGAAGGCAACATCTCTTTCAGATAGAGGGTGGGGCTTTCTGATTTCTCCCTCATTTGGTTGAATTGTTAGGTGTCTGTGGGGTGGGGGGGAGGATAAAGGATTTAAATAAAAAACTTTGCAATCCTGCAACCTGCGGCTCCTTCATCCCTCCATTGTGGCTCTTTGGCTTAAAATAAAAGAGGTGTGAGTAAATAAAACATTTATAGTTAATTGGTTTTCAGATTTTGTCATTTATATTTAAAATGTCAAATAACTGAAAAAAAATAACGATAAGAAAAGTTTAGAATTAGAATATGATGAAAGCACGTAAAGATTTATTTAAAAAAAATAGATTCCACACCAATGTTGTCGTGTTTATATTTGATAGAAAAAATTATAAAACACATTCAAGTCCTAAAAATGGAAAATGTTCGATTTGACTTTCACTCACTTGTATTTTAAGTACAAGTTATTTTATTGTATTTTTATTTTGAAGGGAACTTAAGTCCTGTGGTCAAAAGTAAAATAAGTGAAACTTTTTATACAAAAAAGCTATATTAATTCAATTATTATATTTATATTAATTGTATCTTTTATGGATGAATGGCTATAAAAGCATAGATAAATTGTATTCTTCTAAATCTAAATTTTGCTTGGTTTTAGTCAGTAAAAAAGTGGAACAAATGGTTCTTTCAGCACCAAAAGTTGCAGATCTATCCGTCCGTCTGTCCATCCATCCAGTATTGTGAATTTGTTCATGAAATTGCACCAAAGCTTCTATCTCCATTCAGCAGAGGCGTGTCGAATTCTAAAAAGGAAGAACCCTTCAGGCGTTTTTCCTTTTTATAAAGCGTTCAAAGGTGTGTTTACATAGTTTTCTGTGTAGTAACAGTGAAAAGGTTGTAATTAACTCCTAAAATTGTTGTTATTCGGAAGAGGAAGAGTATGAGCAGGCAGAAGAGGAAGAGTCCAGACAAAAGAGATAAAAAAAGCAGATGGTCTGATTTTCTCTGCCTCTCTGTTTCCCTTCAGACGGAGTATGACGTGGACAGCAGCTCCAACAGGCTGACTCTTCCTAAACTGAAGCACAAGGCAAAGTTCTGCATCCAGGCCCAGACCATCCTCTTCCCGCACTCCAAGAGCAGCGCTCGGAGCCCAGAGAAGTGCATCACCGCGCCCTGAAGTCACAGGTACGAGCGCTTAGAGCCGTCAGCAGTGAGGGAAAGGGCTTCTCTTTCTGAGAAGTGAAGTATCAGCTCTCACAGGGGGGAGGAGGAAACCCCTGGAGGAGAAATCCTAGTAGGGTTTCCTTACAATGGCTGTCATGACCCACCCAGCTCACTATTTTTAGGCTTCTCAAAGGTCACGGTGGATGTCGCTAACCTGGATTGTCTCTTTGCAGCAAAAGCGGCCTCTGTCTGCAGTTTCAATCTGCGCTACCTCGACGACCGCCTCCACCTCCAAGCATCAGGCAACTGGAGTTCCTAAAGATATTTTCATTTCAAGACAATAAAGTTATTTTATTCAGAAAACAGATTAAAATTTTCCCATAAACCTTTAGTTATATAAGCCTGAAGTGGCTAAAGTGGAGAGCGAATTATCAAAATTTTTACATTTTTCTAAGTAGATTTTTAATGTGACGTAATGGCGGTTAACATCCACCAGAGGGCGCCAAATCCTATTGAAGGAGCAGAGAGCTTCCCCTTTTTCTCTGATGGTTTTTTATGTATCACTGTTGGTGCTGCTATGATAATTGTCAAACAGTTCTCAGGTTGTTGTTTACGTACATGTTTTAGCATTTATATAAACACAGAAATGAATATAAATTTATTTATAATTTACATATGTATAATAAGCATTTTTTTTTTTTTGCCTTTAGTAGCTAAAAAGTCTGTGTTGCATGTGTAACTAACAAATAAAAGTTCTCTATTTTGCCTCAAAAATGTGCTGGTTTTAAGCTTTTTTATTTTTTAAATATATTCCAGTTTGTTTAAAATGAAAAGAGCATAAATGTGGTCAGGAAATGAACACAGAAGCGATTCAGACTTTTATTGAGAATGCTGGTGAGTTTGACACTTTTGATCGGTCGGCGTGAAGGAACCCAATACTGTGAGCAGCTTTCAGTCAAACAGGAAGCTTTACGGAGAAACAGGAAGTTTTTAGGCTCATTTAGTGGTTTTGGTCCTGGGTACAAGTTTTTTTTTTTTTTGTGAGGAATTTGGTCAAAAGAACCCGACTGAGCGGCGCTGCCGTCTGCTTGCATAAATAGTGAGTGCAGGCCGCCGCTCAGCGCAGTGGAATGTCATCTGCGAATGTGGAACTTCAGCAGCTTTATCACAGTGGAAACTGGACAGAAAAAAACAGATACTTACAGATTCTACAAATTCATGACTTCAGGAAGAGATCCGAAGAGTTATTAAATTGAGAACTTTGGGATCCTGAGGACATTTGTAAATAAAAAAAGAAACTAAACCATCTCCTGATTGTTTCTGGATGTAGAAATAAAAGTCAAACCAGTTCAGTGTAACAGAGATTCTGATGTGCATTAAGACTAAAAACGATCCATGATTGGAGACGGTTTCACAGTGAGGAGGATGAAGATGCAGGTTTTTGTGGAATATTCCAAAAAACATCGATATAAATACAAACAAAACTGCACCGTTACAAAAATAGTAGAAAGATTCAGTAAAAAGGGGCTTTCTGATCCCTCTTGTAACCGGTCTGTTAGAAACAGGCGTGAAACAGTCGTACAAAGAGAAATATTTACAAACGTTGTTCCTTTTTTTTTTAAATCTTTTTTTTCAGTTTTTCTGGAACAAGCCCCAACATAATAAAAGGATCTAAGAGCGGGAACGCTGCCGGGAATCTGACATGGAATGCTACAGCGAAGGAGGAGAAGTCTCTTCATATTAAATTACCTATAAAAATAGATATATAAATAAAAAGCTGAAGGTTTCGTGTTGGGGGCGGGGCTGCAGCGGCGGTCAAGTATGATCCGGAATGTTCCGCTCAGGACAGGAACTCCTTCTCCAGCTCGAAGACGGAGGGCCGCGCGGGGGAGCTCTGGATGCGGCAGAGCGGCACGGTGCAGTCCCGTTTCTGGCTCTCCGTGTCCATGTCCAGCAGGGAGCAGCCCCCCCCCGAGGACAGCACCACGCTCAGGTCGTGGGCCGTCTTCTCGCCGGTGTAGTGGCCCAGGGAGTAGCTCTTGTTGCGCCCTCGCAGCAGGGCCCAGGTGTGCGGTTTGGCCCGGAACGAGACGGGCCGCGGCCGCAGCACCACCTCCTCCGCCGGGGGCTTTTCCTCCTTCTGCGGGGCGGCGGGAGGCAGGGAGGGGGGGCCGTTGGCTGAGGACAGACAGAACAGTGACGTTTTAAGGTGAGTCGTGGGTGAGGTGGACGTCGTATGGGGCCACTTTTTGACATTTTGGGTCCTATT
>NC_050526.1:3557452-3584574 GCF_002922805.2 Oryzias melastigma
GTTTAACCTGCTGGTGTGGTCGTGGCGTGCGTGACTCACCCTGGTGGTTGGTGTACTTCTTCCTGCGCAGTCGGGTTCCCGGGTTGTGGTTGTTCTGTTCAGGCGTTTGTGTTTGCGCCGCGGCGTTCTTGCTAACAGCAGGACTCTCCGTGCTGGCTCTGCCCGCTTCCGCTTGCTCCGTCTTGGCCTCTGGCTCCGCCCCCGACTGAAGGAGGCACTTGGAGGAGTTGTATTCCACGATGGCCGACATGGAGATGAGATTGATGGGTTGGGCGGCGGTGCCGTTGGACGCGTCCTCCTTCCGGGCCCGGCCGCTCGGCGGCGAGGTGCTGCGGCGGAAGCGAGTGGCGCGTTGAAAGAGCCCCTCCTTCTTCTTCTTCTCCTCTCTCAGCGGCTCGCTGTCCTCGCAGTTCTTCAGGGCGTCCCTGATGTCGTAGCCGAGCACGAGGGACGCTAGCAGCGAGCCGCAGCCGTACAGCGCAGCGTCTGTCTTACGGCGAGCGGACGCCCTTTTCAGGCTGTTGGTGGGGGTGAGCTGCGGCGTGGTGGAGGCGGAGGAGGTGGAGGTCGTGGTGCAGGGGTCGTCGGAGGTCTCGGGCGGGCCGCCGGGATTTGCCGTCGCGGCTCCGGGATCTCCACCGTTGGCGGCGGCGCTTTGAGGCGGCGGCTCGTCCCTGCACAGAGGTAGATCGATGTACACCTGGTTGGGGAACTTGAGCTGCTTTGGTTTGGAGCTGCTGTCGGGACATTCCAGCGGGAACGCCTCGTCCTTGCCTGCTCCTGCTGAAAGGAAGAGAGGTCATGACCCGCTCCAGATCCATCACCCGAACGTCCTCTGACGTCAGCTCACCGAACAGAGCATCGAGCGGGAACGACTTCTGGGACTTCAGGAGGCTGGTGGACCAGGGGTTGCTGCCGTCGGACAGAGGACGAACTCTGAAAACAAACTCCGGTCAATCCCAGGAAGGAATTCCCGTCACGACAGATGAAAGTTTAGAACTTTTGGGCGTCTGAGATTCAGATTTCCTTCTGGTTTGGATCCTAAATCTCTTAAACATCAATTTAGGGCTGTGAACATTAAGGCATTAATGAATAAGCAAATTAGTCAAAGAAACAATCCTTCGCTTTAACTCACTTACAAAAGAAATAAATATTCAATCAGTTTTTAGTACTTTATTCTGGCTATTTGTCCTGGTTTAAACCACTTTTTCACAAAAAGTGTCCACAACCTCAAACAGTCTCTAAACTACGCGATATGAAAGCGATTCATCAGTATTTCATGCGTGAAAAGTCCATTAGATATATGTGGAACGGTTGAGGAAAGCCCCAGATTCATGTCTGCACCTCACAAAAATCACTCACAATTGCACAAGATTTACGTATTAATTGCGCATAAACTACATAAAATATGCATAAACTGAGAAATTCTCCGAAATTTTGATTAGCTCAAAACCAAATTCACATAAAGAGCCAAAACCTTCAACGGACACACACTTACATTTACATAAACTATCACATTTATCATGAAAGACTGAAACTGCGTACATGGAAAATACGTCTTTACAGCCGTTTGTTTCCCTTAAATCAACATAACATACTTCCGTTGCTCCTCTTTTTATCACATTTTAATATTTTAATTTTTTTTTTTTTTAACAAATATAGTTAATTTAAAGTTTTTTCTGCCTACAATAAGACGTTTGGTTTTGTCATGATCAGGGCTCAGCAACCTGAGGCTCTGGGATCACATGTGGCTCTTTTAAAAGTATTACACCAACTCTACTGTACTTTACTAATACTCTATTATTTTGCACATATTTTAAAAACTATCAAAACTATAGCTACATTTTCTCTGATTGCTCTTTTTCTGTGTTTAAAGCACATGTTTTATGCATGTGTATAGACTTTATAGAAGAAGCAAAGAAAATAGATGTTTATATTTTGATTATACCAGGTTAACAGCAGTAGTAAGAAGAGAAAAGGATGACACTCTAGCAGACCTAAGAAATAACAAGAGAAAATTCCATTGTGTGGGGCCATCCAATGTCAATCTTTTATTTTGAAAGGAAGCCTATGACCCTCTGTTAAAAAATATTGTAAATTCCTGTTTTTTCCATGTAAAAAAATGAATATACTTTATATCAAAAGGAAGAACATTTCCAAAAAAATAAAATACGACTCCTCCTTGGTTTAGATCAGTGAGAGACGGCAGTATAAAAGGTCGCAGACTCCTGATCTTGACGGTAGCTTGTATTAATGTGTTTGGACTCACCTCTCGGCGGCGGCGGGCCGCTCTTTGCTCTGGACCGAGCTGGGGCCCCAGGTTCTTCCTTTCTTCTTGATCCCCTTTTTCGCGTCGTCGAACTCTTCCGGCTTGAAGAGGGCGCTGCGACCCCAGGTGCGGTTGCTCTCGTCCTGAGTGACTGTCGGCACAGAGAGCGCGAGCGTTACAACACATGGTGGCGTGAGAGAGGCAACCTCAACGCACGTTTGGAGGATAATCCGTTTTGAAACTGTCACTCCCTTAAAGCTCATTCATAGCAACAAACCTAATCCGGAAAAAGATGACCACATAACGGCAAGCCACGCCCACATTCATGGAGTCGGATCCGTCAGCGTTTATAGTCCTAATTTGAGCAACAATGTGCTATCTCTGTCTTTTTGCCATAAACGCACACGAGGAATTCGGCCCGGTTATTACACAGGCGTCGGAGCATGACTAACACCTTTACTGAACTGTCCAAACAACTGGCTGACTGTGGGCGGAGCTTCCACCTTTGAGGACGGAGCCAAACTCACGCTGAATGGCCCGAAGGCGCGGGATGAGCGTGGGGCTGCTGGGGGGAGAGGAGGAGGTGCTGTGGAGGCTCCGCCTCTTGTCCATGGAGGGAGACGCCTGAACCGTGATCTTGTGCTGGAAGTCTGAAACACACATCAGCAGGAGTTATATATAATTATACCTTAAAGAAACACTGAGAATCAAATATGAACAAATAGAATAAAAACAAGCGCTTTGGTTTAGGAGAATTTTGATGTTTCCTCTAAGCGTCTCTAAAAAATTAACACACCTTCATTTAGTTTTATTTAGTTTCACTTATATAGAGCTGCCTATAAACATGTTTTGGGGGTGGTACATCTCAACAAATAGAAAAAAAAAAGAAAAAAAAAGAGGAAATCATGGCCAGAACATGATGTCAGAGAGAAGTTTGAGGTTTCACACCATCCATGGTGGACACTTCTAAGGAGGAAAGTCTCTGTAAATGTTCAAAACTCCTGCATTTACATGTCAAGTTTTTAGTGATTTGTACAATTGAAAGTGAAACCAGAGGAACTTTGACCAATAGGGGCTCAGATTTGGTACCTACTTATGGGTAGAGACGAGAAGGATGGAAAACGGATCATGAAGAAGAAATTAATCATTTGGGTTTGTGCCCAGCTGGAATTACATGACACTAAACCTTTTATGTATCGTAATAGAGATGTCAAAGTAAATTCTGGAAGTCAGATTTGATATTTTTACCAACTTTTCACCGTCTTTCTTTAGCAGGGCTGGTTTTAGATCAATTCACAACAGCCTGAATCGATTTGAATCTGATTTTTTCCAATTCTTTCAATTCAATTTTAAGTTTACAAATTTATACATATTTTTTTAGAAATACATTAAAAATCTACTATTTAATTTGAATATATTTATAATAATCTGATACAGCGATGCTTCTCCTGGAGGGTGTTTCAGTTTGGCCACTAGGTGGGGATCGCGCTGTAGAAGTGCACTTTATTCAAGAAGAAGACAGCAGTATGAGGGGAAAAAAACACATAGTAACTTTAATAATTATTTCCTTAAAAGAGTTTGAAAAATGAATGCTTGTAAGTAAATAAAGATGTAATTTAGTCAGCAATGTATTTTCTTGGTCAAGCGGACATTAGCATTAGCCGTCCTATGGGAAATTCTATTGAACGTTAGCATCAAGCTAGCGGACTTTAGCCTTATGTGCTTAATAGATTTATATCTTTGTGAATCGATTAAAATCGATTTTTTCAACCCAGCCCTACTCTTTGGTTCTCTGAGTAATCCATTGGATATTTAATGATGAGAAACGCACCAAGGTTCACTTGCAAGTGATTAGTTTTCATTAGTTGCAGGACTTTTTTTTTTTTGCTTAAACAAATGACACTAAGGTTGTTTTAAATATTCAAGTAAAAAAATATATTGACAAAAAATATTGTGAAAATAAATAATGTTACAACATATGCCAGTCTGCTGTTATGATGGAGAAGTCGTACCTTGAATTTTTTTATTTTTTTGGTATGTCCACTAAAACAAAGTCAGTTTATGGTACAAATCTTTTGGAAAGACGGTTGTCAGATTAGACGAAATAGATTGTTTTAGTTGTTACAGATTCAGTTTTATTTGCTGTGTCTTCATTTACTTTCTCGTCATTGATCGACTGAAACTGAGACTTTTGAAAATGGAGAAACTGTGGAAACAGTTTCAGTTTTTGTTGTAAAATGATTCAAAACAACAGTGATGTTTGTTTTTGTTTACTGCTGAAGTTAACCAGGAAGTTGACAGAAAAACTTTTGACTGATATTGTTTGAAGTGATTCTTTTTTTCTTTCTTAATCTTTGTGTTTTTATCTGTTATGGTTTATTGATTCTGATCTCCTGATCTAAATAGATATAGGTTTGTATACACCCAGTAAATACACAACAGGAACCGTTCAAATCTGATCTGGGAATCATTCATCTAGATTTTCTGAACTGAATCAGATCGCCTCCTCAATAAGGTCAAAATCCGGCTCACCTGAAGGCAGGCTGATGCGGTTCCCATCCTTCAGCTTCAGCCGGGACCGCTTGAACTTGCCCTTCCTCTTCTTCACGTTGGGCTTGTCTCTGTTCAGCTGGAAGATGAGGATGTTGAGCTCCCTCTCCAGCACGTTGATCTCCCGCTCCGCCAGCTGCTGCTCCCGCCGCTTCAGCAGCTCCTCCTGAGACTTCTGCTGCAGGGCGGCTCGCGTCAGCTCCTCCTCTCGGGAACGCAGTTCCTGCAAACAGATGCATTGTGGGTATCCTGCAGAAGTTTCTGCTGTCTCAGAAACAACCAGATAATTTAAAACGGGTGTCAAACTAGATCGCACAAGGGGCCAAAATTCAAAACACTCCTTAGGTCACGGGCCGAACAGGATAAACATTTATTGAACACTCTAAATCTAAATTTATAAAACTTTAAAACCATAACTTTTTAACATAATTATGGACTAGACATATAGTATTCCCTGTGATAATGCTAGTGTGAATGCTGTAAGCTGAATTTGGTCACTCAAGATGTTAGTGCTGATAAAAACGCTAAAAACGTTAAAGCTAATAGCCAGCTAAAATATTAGCTAAATGCCAAATTAGCCTAAATAACTAAAAAGAAAAAAAGTTAGGTTAACCAAAACAGCTAGCACATAGCTGAAAACTTAGCTAAACTTTAAACAGCCTTAAAAATTAAAAAAAAAAAACTTAAATTATCCCAAACAGCTAGCGTGTAAATATTAGAATAACTCCAAAACAGCCTAAAAACTTTTTAAAAAGATTAAATTAGCCAAATTAGCTTGTGTGTAGCTGAAATATTAGCAAAACTCCAACACAGCCTTATAAAAAAAGCCTAAATTAGCCAAATTAGTTAGCATGTAGCCTTAATTTTAGTAAAACTCCAAAACAGCATAAAGAAGCCTTAATAGCCATAATAGCTAGCATGTAGCTGAAATATTAGCTAAACTCCAACACCGCCGAAAAAAAGTCTAAATTAGCCAAATTAGCTAGCATGTAGCCCAAATATTAGCTAAACTCCAACACCGCCTAAAAAAAGTCTAAATTAGCCAAATTAGCTAGCATGTAGCCCAAATATTAGCTATACTCCAAAAAAGGATTAATAAAAAAGCCTAAATTAACCAAATTAGCTAGCATGTAGCCCAAATATTAGCTATACTCCAAAACAGACTAATAAAAAAGCCTAAATTAACCAAATTAGCTAGCATGTAGCCCAAATATTAGCTAAATTCCGAAATAGCCTAATAAAAAAGCCTAAATTAACCAAATTAGCTAGCATGTAGCCCAAATATTAGCTAAACTCCGAAAAAGCCTAATAAAAAAGTCTAAATTAGCCAAAATAGCTAGCATGTAGCCCAAATATTAACTAAACTCCGAAATAGCCTAATAAAAAAGTATAAATTAGCCAAATTAGCTAGCGTGTAGCCAAAATATTAGCAAAACTCCAACACAGCCTAATACAAAAAAAGCCTAAATTAGCCAAATTAGTTAGCATGTAGCCTTAATTTTAGTAAAACTCCAACACAGCCTAAAAAAGCCTTAATTAGCCATAATAGCTAGCATGTAGCTGAAATATTAGCTAAACTCCAACACAGCCTAATAAAAAAAGCCTAAATTAGCCAAAATAGTAAGCATGTAGTCTTTATTTTAGTAAAACTCCAAAACAGCATAAAAAAGCCTTAATAGCCATAATAGCTAGCATGTAGCTGAAATATTAGCTAAACTCCAACACCGCCTAAAAAAAGTCTAAATTAGCCAAATTAGCTAGCATGTAGCCCAAATATTAGCTATACTCCAAAACAGACTAATAAAAAAGCCTAAATTAACCAAATTAGCTAGCATGTAGCCCAAATATTAGCTAAATTCCGAAATAGCCTAATAAAAAAGCCTAAATTAACCAAATTAGCTAGCATGTAGCCCAAATATTAGCTAAACTCCGAAATAGCCTAATAAAAAAGTCTAAATTAACCAAATTAGCTAGCATGTAGCCCAAATATTAGCTAAACTCCGAAATAGCCTAATAAAAAAGTATAAATTAGCCAAATAAGCTAGCGTGTAGCCTAAATATTAGCAAAACTCCAACACAGCCTAATAAAAAAAGCCTAAATTAGCCAAATTAGTTAGCATGTAGCCTTAATTTAAGTAAAACTCCAAAACAGCCTAAAAAAGCCTTAATTAGCCATAACAGCTAGCATGTAGCTGAAATATTAGCTAAACTCCAACACAGCCTAATAAAAAAAAGCCTAAATTAGCCAAAATAGTAAGCATGTAGTCTTTATTTTAGCTAAACTCCAAAACAGCATAATAAAAAAGCCTAAATTAGCCAAATTAGTTAGCATGTAGCCTTAATTTTAGTAAAACTCCAACACAGCCTAATAAAAAAGCCTTAATTAGGCATAATAGCTAGCATGTAGCTGAAATATTAGCTAAACTCCAACACCCCCTAAAAAAAGTCTAAATTAGCCAAATTAGCTAGCATGTAGCCCAAATATTAGCTATACTCCAAAACAGACTAATAAAAAAGCCTAAATTAACGAAATTAGCTAGCATGTGGCCCAAATATTAGCTAAACTCCGAAATAGCCTAATAAAAAAGCCTAAATTAACCAAATTAGCTAGCATGTAGCCTTAATTTTAGTAAAACTCCAAAACAGCTTAAAAAAGCCTCAATTAGCCATAATAGCTAGCATGTAGCTGAAATATTAGCTAAACTCCAAAACAGCATAATAAAAAAGTCTAAACTACCCAAATTAGCTAGCATGTAGCTAAAATATTAGCTAAACTCAAAAATAGCCTAAAAAATCACAGTAAATGCCAAAAGCCTGTAGAACGGCAATTTTTAAAACTTTAAAACCATAAAATTTTAACATAATTATGGATAGTAAAAAGGCAAGGATTTTATTCCAGAATAAATCAACTTAAACCTTAAATAACTTTCAGTATTTTACTCTCTATATAAATATATTTTGTCACTATTATACAAGTTAGAAATTCCAAGATAACATCGGGCCATTAATAACAATAAATAAACTGATCTGGAGGGCCGGATAGAATTACCCGGAGGGCCGAATCCGGCCCCCGGGCCTTGACTTTGACACAAGGGATTTAGATAAATGATTTTTCTTCATTTTGATCATTTAATCATTTTTTTCTATTTCGTCTTCGATTCCTCTCACGTGAGAAATAAAAATCCGTATCAGGTGACTGCCCGACGGCCACCCACCAGAACACGGATTACTGAGGTGATTACAGGAAATCTGCCCGTGCGGGCGCTGAGTCAGCAGTTAATCTGCTCAGCTTCGGGATGGGACGAGAGTGAGCCGACACTCGGAGACCAGAAAGCCCAAAACATCACTTAAGTCATTAATCAAATGCCACAAAGACAGCCGAGCAAACAGACAGAGCCCTTTCCTGTGCAGCGTCATCGGTTTTTGAAAATCCCAGCAGTCTTTGTGGGACCAGTTCTGGTCTGAGACTGTTGTTGATGTCTCATCTTAGCAGCTGTGGAGCCTCTTAACCCTAAAGATTTACTATATCTTTTCAACTGTAAAGACGATCAACGTTATTCCAGTAAATTTTAAAAAAGCAGCTCGAGCTGCTTTTTTAAAATTTACTGGAATAACATTGATCGTATTAATAGTTGAAAATTCATAGTGTTAAAGATTTTAAAACCTCAAGCGTTAGAGTTAACTCCAATGAAACAGAGTAATTAGTGTTTCACACACTCATGGCCTTTATTTTGAAAAGAAACAGCAACAAGCTGAAACACGTCCCCTGTTTTTGCGGATTCTAGGTGCCAAACTTAAGGACTTGCTAGAAACAACACTTCTCTAAAACAACAGCGTCAGTATGGTTTACTGCTAAAACCAATGAAACCCTCTGTAATCCAGCAACATTTACAGGAAGCAGATTAAAGTTTTAGCCCAAGTCCTTCTCCAACTATATTTTTTCCATTCTGAAATTGTTCTCATTGGTCTTTTAATTAAGATTATGGATGTTTTAGCCAAAATCTAAAACATGTGTTGTTTTTGAGACATATTTTCTGCAGGAGCTCATTGCAATTGGATTGTGGGCGGGGCTATTAGCCACAGAACTAACCACACGTTGATATTAGGGCTGGGTATCAATAATAATTTTCAGAATCGATTCAATTCCGGTTTTTATTTTTAATTGATTCTCTCGATTCACTCAATTCATTTAGATTCGATTCAATTTCGAGTTGACGCGTTTTACACATTTAGACACATTTGATTAGAAATACATTAATAATCTATATATGCTTTGAAAATATTCATATTAATCTGATACAGTTCATATTATATAAATGTATTACTGAAATGATAACGAGATTGTTAATATCATACATGGATTCTCAAATAGAGAAACTCCAATAATTGTTCTTCTCTCCTGGAGGGTGTCTCAGTTTGGCCACTAGGTGGCGATCGCGCTATAGCATTACACCTTATTCCAGTAGAAGAAAAAAATTGCAAGAAAATTGCTTCAGACTACAAATGGATATTTAAAGAAATGCTTTCTTATGAACCCAGCCCTAGATGATATCCCAGCATGCATTTGTTTACAATCTCGAGCTTTTTCATCTGCGTCTGATCCAACATAATCTAATAAATACTCAAAAATTCAATTTTAACCTCAAATTATTTTATATAGGTCCACTATTATGAGATAAATGCTACAAGAACATATTAAAAACACCAAAAACACAACATTCATTGAAGTGGGTCTTTAAGGGATTTGTTTCTAAAATAAACAGGGTTTCTAACTGTTGTGATTTTTCATTTTTTTGCAATCAAATCCAACATTTTGTAGAAATAAAAAGCTTTTCTTTGCTTACTGTATTGGTATTGTTTGATGTACAGTTGTGCTGGATTTGTTTCATTGTTTTAGTGTCAGAGATTTCTTCCTTAAAGACTTCTGATGAATTCTATAAGTTTTGTTTTCTGATTCGACTACCGGCTACTTTACAATTACTGGGAATGTTCTGCTGAAATTTTTATGTGTAAAGTTCTGGATGTTTATATAAATAAACAGGTCATGGTAATCCCAATTTAACTTTAATTTTCCAGATTTGATCAGTTTTATGTAAAGATCCATATTTCCTAAAATACAGAAAATGATATTGGAAGTGTTGGAGACTTAAGTTTTAGTTAAATCTATTTTATGACTTTTTTTTTATGTTCCTGCTTGTTTGGTCAGCGGGTGTTTTAACGAATGCTCTGCTGCACCTTCTCTTTGGTCCTGAGCTCGTCAAACATCTCCTGGATCTCCACGCGCCAGTCGTCCTGCATGCTGTGGAAGGAGTCCTGCGGCATGGTGGCCATCACCGCCTCCTCGATGGCGGAGAGTTGCTCCAGGATGCAGGAGAAGGAGGGCCGCACGTGGGGATCCTGGTCCCAGCACTCTGCAGACAAGCAGAAACGGTGTGAACAGAATGAGACCGTAAATTCATTTTCCAGCTACAGATCTGGCTCCATTACCTTCCATGAGTTTGGCAAAAGGCTCAGGACAGGTGGAGGGGATGGGCAGAGTTAACTTATTCACCGCCACACCGTAAGCCACAGCCAGGCCATCGATCCCCCGGTACGGCACCTCCCCGGTCAACAGCTCCCAAAGCAAGACGCCATAACTAGACGACAACAAGTCAAGCTGTGAAGATCCGGCACCGATCGGCAGACCTTTAAACGAAGGAGTATGGGTGTACCTCCAGACGTCGCTGCCTTTGGAGAAGAGCGAGGACTTGATGACCTCTGGAGCCATCCAGGAGTAGGTTCCCGCTGCAGACATCTTTGTGGTTTTGTGCCACTCCCTCGCCAAGCCGAAGTCTGTGATCTTCAGGGTCTTCCTCCCGATGTCGTCGTTCTCAATTTTTTCAAGTAACAAAACTGGGAAAAAGGAAAAAGGAACGGAATGTGAGAGCAAACAAGATGACACCTCAGGGGGAGATCAAAAACAGAAGGTTTGATCATTTGGTTTTAAGTGAGAGGACGGATGCACACGGCGAGGACACTCGATACAAGCGCCAGGCCTCCAGCTTTAAAACTGCTGAAGACTCCAGAGCAGAAAAGTCTCAAATAAAAATGTAAAAATATTTCTGGACACCCTGATATCAAAAGAATTGTTATTTTCTACTTTCAATTATATTTTATAATTAACTTTTTACATAAAAACAGATAAAAAACAGATCTCCCCAGTGATCTTTTAATTATGATTAGGTCATTTTTACGCAAAATTTTAAAAGCTGTGTCGTTTTCTAGGAGATCGTTTCTGCAGAACGACAGGAGCTCCTTCAAGATTTGCCTCTGAATTGTGGGCTGGACTATTGGGGGGAAGTAAGCCTGCTCTCATTTCCCATTAACCCTTTTTTTACAATGACTCCACTAGCTTACAGCCCCTTACAACCCCAACCAAACATAAAAAAGGGGAAAATGAAATAAAACAATAATCAGAAACACAGCTTAATTTATTTTTTTTCTTTTAAATATATGTCCTCCATCATCTGAGAAATGCTAAAAGAACATAATAAAAACACCAAAAATACATCTTTAAAAAGACAAAATATTTTGTTCTATTTATAAAAATACCTTTGTTACATTGTTTATGAACTTATTTGACGAGATTACCTAAAGCCCTCGACTTTTGTGTTTCACAATCTTAGAAAAGCTGAAGAGGTTTCCTCAGACTGGATTTCATCTTTGGCTTTGTAATGTTTGACTCTGGTAATTCAGGAGCTTAAGGTGCCTTCACAACACGACACAAACATTTCAACTGTGTTTCACAAACAGTCAAGCACACAAACATGCATTAATCCCACTGACAGTTTCTGAGACGTCTCAGAGGTTCAGCAGCTAACTCTGTGTCTCTTTAGTTAACATTGGACCAAAGCCTGCAAATCAGAGCAGAACTTGAACTGACGAGGTACAACTGGGCCAAAGAAGCAGCTGAGAGACCCAACAAATCCTAAAAAACCAACCTGAAGAATCTTTCTTCAGAAATGGAACAAACTGGTAAAAACGTATCAACACAACAGCTCTTACATTTTGTATTTTGATACTTTTTTACCTAAACATATATGAAATTGAATTTATTTCATTGGAATATCTTTACATTTTTTATGCAAAAATTTACTCAAATGAAAATTTGAATCAAACTTTCAGAATATCTGAATTCTATTTTTAGAATCAACTTTTTTGGTGTCAAAAACACACAAAGACTGGAATTGCTAGTGATGGCATTGGTGATGCAACAACCTCAGTCATTTTACATACAAACAAAAATAATAATGGCCGATATTGTACAATTCATTGAGTGGAATTAATTGTTAGTACTTTATAATAAGATTTATTAACACATTAACAAACATTATTAATGTGTTTATGGGATGGTAGTAAGACAATTATTAGTACAATAAGCCAAATAAAGTTTATTAACAAACTTAGTAAGAATTCTTAGCATTTAAAGTGAGACCATTGTCTGCAGAGACCATATTAATAAACTTCTTATATATTGACAGTCTTTGTCAACATTATATTAAGTGTTTGGCAGCACCTCATCTAAAGTGTTACTAATTAATTTTATAATTAATAATCAACAAAGCACAAAAAAGAGAAACATCATGAAATTTCTGGGAGGACTTTACATTAAATAGGACATAAATAAGTAGAATATACTGCAGTGAAAGTAGCCATAACTCAGAGGCGAATTTCTGATTAACTTCAGCCGCCCTGCAGAAACTATGTCCTAGAAAACTACAGTTTTTTTTACATTTTGGCTAATATTGGATTATCATAATTAAAAGACCCCTGGGAATGCTTTTACAAAAGAACATAAGATGATCGGAGTGGGACTTTAAAATATCGCTGCTTCTCGTTCAATCAAAGAACCCACAAATCTCACTGATGAAACTTCAGGCTGACAAAAAATGAGTTCAAACTTTGTAGAACAACCCTTAGAGACAACCAAATGTCTTCTGTAAGTCACAGTGAGACTTCTGCTTCAATCTTGGTTTAATAATAGTTCCAACCGTTTGAGTTTTACCGAGGACTCTTCTCCAGACAATGTGATGATGAGTGATGATAATCTGTAATTTTGCTCTTATGTGTTTTTAAATGTTTGTAGTCCTTTTCCAAACTTTCTAACACGCAGCAAACCATAAGCAAGCCTCTTGCATGCTTCAGTGAGGACATTCCTGTTTTAATACCAAGCTTCACTTCTGAGTCTGTGGACAGAGAATTGATGAGCCAAAAAGCTCCAGTTTTGTCTCATCCATCTATATTCCTAACCCGCCATTTTCAATTTTGAGTCATGGGGTTGGTGGAGCATGTCCCGGTTACTGTTGGGCGAAGGTGGACGTCTTGGACAGATCGCCAGTCTGTCGCAGAGCACACAATCCCACAGATACACTCACACAATCACACCTAGAGACAGTAACCAATTAACTTATGAAGTGGGAGGAGCTCAAAGTGCTGATCAGAACAATGTTCTCCTCATTTCAATAAATCCCGAAATGCCCATCTGGTGGTATCTGTATTTTTTGGGAGAAATTTAACGCAAAATGATAGAATATGGCCATCACCATTCAGTCTGTGATGGAATAAAAGCCTGTCTCCGATAAACGCCTGACTCTTATAAACGCCAGGCGGGACTGCAAAATTTTTAATATAAATGCTGGAGCTCCTATTGGAAGATAAAAAGTATCTCAAAATGCCAACACACTGCGACCTAAATGCAAGTTTTTTTTTTTTTTACCATATTCAGCAGGTGGCAGTGGAGGTTATAAGAAAAAGTTGAAATTTTACCAGATGATTTTCAGTGGCCGCCCAATGTTAGGGGTTACGCTGTGGCAGTCCAATGTCAGCAGGGATGGTGCCTTTATGAAATCGGGTGACAGCTGGATAGCTACAAACAGCTCTAATTGGATGATGCATAAATGTCTCTGGAAGGCGGTCGCCCATTTCGAATCCTACCGAGCGCCAGCCGCCCGGTGTAAAAAGCGGGTCATTCTTCACACAACCTCCTGACTACCGCTGTCTACAATACCAAAGATAAAACGAAAAAAAAATCAGGTGGAAGCTTGAAGATTCTGCCTGTCAGGAGTCAGAGCTCTGACTTCACCTCTGGTCACCAGCGGGAGCAGTCTCCAGAGTTCTAACTCACCTGACACCAACAGAACACAGAGCCTCACTCAGTGCGAAGTATTGTTTTGTGCCACCTTGCCTGCATTACTGAGCGTTTCATTCTGAAGCATATCTTGTGTTTCTAATCATGCTTCATCTGTTAGCTTGCTGCCTGCCCTGACCCTCACCTGGACTCTGACTCCTCTACTCTCTTCTTTAATAACCCCATGCTCTTGATTCTCTGCCTATCTGACCATGATCTAGTTTTGTGGACTTAAAGCTGTGCTTAGTTCCTGTCTGTCCATTTGTGATACTGCCGATGCCTCCCCATCCCACACCGGAAGTGTATTTGTGAATGCAGTATTAAACAAAAAACTTTCTTGAAGTTCCAAGACACCTTGGATACTAATTAGAGAAGACATGCCGCTATTATCAAATTATCTCATCTTTTCTAGAATCAGTTTCATTTTTCTCCAAGATTGTTAAATGGTTCTATTGAACTAAAGCTAAAAAGCAGTGTCTGATTTCATGTCAAATTTTCTTTATTATTTTAGATTGAAGTTTTTTTAGTGACCCTTCTGTGTTTGTCTTTCATTGACTGACAGGTACCAATAACTTTGACAGGTGTCCTGCATGACTAATCTGTAGATGGTGTTTGAACCTAACCACCCTAGATAAAATGTATCTTTATCATTATGGGATGGGCCACTTTGAGTAGGTGACTACAATGAGGAGTTTATTTCTAACAAGCAAAACTCCAACACTCATAATATTTAAGGGACTAAACAATGTGACGGTTTAAAAAGAGTCATATTAAGTTCTTCAGGTTGTGACAGTGTAGTTCCATGCTCCAACACAGTTTGAATAAATACTCAGAAAAGTTGTTTTAATTTAAATTTTTTTTTCTTTGATCATGAGAAAAAAAATCCTACAAGAACATGTTAAAAGCATTAAAACAAACAATTTTTACATACTAGCCTTTTTACTTTTTTTGAAGAACATTCAAAAATATTTCAGCTTAGTTTAAGAAAGAATCAGAAAACACTGCAAAAATATTATTGGCTGTGTTTGGAAAAGTGCTTAATAAAAAAATAGTGAAAAACAGAAAACAGAAAAACAATCCCATTAATTCAGACAGCACATAATTGTTTGTCAGAACTAGCATGTGAATTTACAAGGTCATAATTAATATATATGCAATGCCAAAATATGTTGAAATATTTATTTTTTGATGCCGTAACTGCCTTTTCTTGTAAGATTTATCGTGATCATCCATGTTGGAATCATCTGCATCGTTCTTCATGCATGTCACATCTAAGAGCTGCAAAAAATCTGGAGCTCCCTGTTATGAAAGAAAAAACTTCTGAGGCCAGCAGATCCGTGGAACTGGAGACGGATTTGCCTCCGAGGCAGATCCACCCCCAGAACAGCCTTCATTTCATTGCTCTCCTCAGAAGTGGCTCTTGACGCACTTCGTTCATGGGGAAACCCACAAAAGATCAGAAGAATACCTGTTGTTTTCAGAGCAGGTCCCACGCTTCTTTCTTTAGCTCCTCCCCCTCAAGGTAGGAATGTTTTCTTATTATTACTACAACTATATCTTCTGCATAGTCTTCAATTACACTTGACTGCTTCAGGCCTTTTCTAACCAGGGAAACCTCAGAGTAAGCATAGAAGGAAATTCCCTTATACTACGAGTTCTACTGATGTCTTATTTCTGCGTGGAGTTTTGACAAATAAAAAACGCCATACCCAACATGATCTGTAGCTATGCCAAACGCCACAGAGTTCCCTTATGGTTCATGATTCTCGAGGGGTTCTGCAGCCCACTGATCCATTTTTCTCTTTTAAACAAAGGTTAAATCTGCATTTTTAGAAAGAATAAAAATATCTCATTTACAATGGTCTTTAAGCTCCATAGTTATGTTTTCGGAACGGAGTAATATATCAAATTCCTCTAAAGTGGTTGTCTGATGGAATTCACAGAGTAATTTACAATACAATTTTGAGTTTTTATTCTTCGTTTGTTTTTTACAAATTGACCAGCAGTGATTGTGAGTGAGCTGGCATCTGGCACAAAACTGTACGCGCGCCATTTTTGTTGCGCCACTAATCTTAGCTTGGGGTTGAGAAAGGCTTAAGACTATGGTCACAGACCTTAAAATGCCACAGCATGATGACATAAATACAACATTTAAAGGTAACTGGTAAATGGCCATGCAGTTACCGTGGAGGTTTTAAGAAAAAGTAAAAATTTTACTGCCACCAGACGATTTTTGTCTCAAAGTTGACTGACATTGGTCGCTGAGCACACTTCAAGATTTTGCCATGGCAGTACAGTGACAGGTGTTGCCATTACAAAATGGGGCGGCCACAGGGCGGATGGAGCCAGATCGCCACTGGCGGGAGCTCTGATTGGACGATGCGTAAAGGTGCTTACATACAGGCAGCGTGGCGTTTAAGTGGCCACTTTCAATAAAAAGTCTATGGAAACACACGTAGACCAGTATTTCAGGCTTCCGTGTCTGGAACGCTCATCACACCAGTTCTTAAGTTCAGTCGCAGGCTCTACGTACAAACTGGCTGAACTTTTTCACGTTGCACTGTGACCAATTAGGGACTTAGATTTGGTAGTGACAAGCGTTGTAAACATGGTCACGAAGGAGAAATTAATAATTGTGGTTTGTGTCCAGTCAGATTAATATGACACCAAGACGGACATTTAAGCCTCATTTCCACTGAGCAGTCCAGTACGGTCCGGTCTAGTCCAGGTTTTTTTTTAGCCTTTCCATTGTAAAATGGCCACTGTAGCTACCTGTTGATTGGCAGAAAGTGATGACAACATTAGAAAGAATCAGTATAGAGCTCATTTTAAGCTAACGTTTCCAACGTTTGAAAGCATTTGGGTTTTTGTGGTTTCCTGTGTTCTCTTTTGGTCACGAGTCTATATTGAAAATGCCTGCAAGCAACAGCAAGGCCTGGTCTGCGGTGGAATTGCAAACGTTCCTTGCCATCCATGGTGATGGTGTGATACAGGGTGAGCTAGCGGCATGCTAGCAGTCTACACTACACATACGCAGTGAAAACAAACTGCTCAGAGGAAGCGAGGCTTAACTGATTGAAAACGGTTTCCAGAATTAACTGGTCTGTACCATACCATTCCTTACTGGAGTAGACCTTACTCAGTGGAAGCGAGGCTTTATAGGAATAGAGCTGGGAAAACAAAAAGCCTGGAGCAAGAATTGCAGGATTTGCACCGCTTTGACATTTCACATCAAGCTTCATTCTACTATAGGTGGAGGATGAGCGTTAAAAAACAGTTAAAAACAGAAAAGAAGAATCCTCTCTCTGCCACGACCTTCTTGTCCAGTGCTGATCCGGTCTGAACACCACCTGCTGAATGCGTGTTCTTGAACACACCACTTGCGGCTGGTGTAAATGCAGAATAAACAGGGGCGGTCCACATCAAGAGCCACCGGCTGCCCGGTATGGTGGGCCGTTCTGCACGCCTGACAACCTCATCTACATTTGTGACCATGCCAACGAAATCTTGAAGATTCTGCCGATACCTCCCCATCGCTTGGTGGCAGTTGCATTTGTGACCCTAGCATAAGCTAGCAGGAGAGCGTGTAAACAAATGGATAATGGGAAATGGGGCAGGCTGACTCCACACCAATGGTCCCGCCCATAACTAGGGGAAATGTCTGATGAACTACTGTTACTCTGCAGAAACCATGTCCAAGAATACAACACAGGTTTTTGGATTTTGGCTAAAAACTGCACAATTGTAATTAAAAGAACATTTGGAATGCTTTTAGAAAAGCTCAATAAAATAATTGGAATTTTGTTAAAAATGTCTAAAGACTTTGAAGCACTTTCCTGCACTGTGCAGACAGACCAACCATGGGGGTGTAGACTGAAGTAAGGCAGCTTCACACACCATCAGTGACTGATATGTGTTTCCCAGTGGAAATAGGAGCGCCCCTGGGCATTCTGGTTGATGGGAAAAGGATCAGGGCTAATAGTGAGCTAAATCCATCTATCATGATCACATCTCTCTGGGCTATTTGCTCTTTGTCTGTCCTCTTCCTCGCTTGTTAAAGTCTATAACCCATATCTCTGCTAAGTGAAACATATCAAATGTTTGAGGTGTTCAGGTAATGTCTCTCCCTGTAACAGCATCCATCACCGCGATAGCCGGCAACAGGCAGGAATGCAGAGGATTGGTCGATTTGGAAGGCAGCTCTACTCAGCTGTGGGCCTTTTTCCTTTTCACCCGGGCCCGCAACAATAGGTGCAGTCAGGGAGAGGTCATAAAAAAACAGAGTGAAAGCATCTCAACTCCTCCTCTCTCCCCTCTGCCCATTCTCTCCTTAGAGAAAAGACAGCCACTAACTGTCTGTGTGTCACCAGGGGTAATTGTGGGAAGCCAGGGAAAGTGGATAATGGAAGAAAATAAAAAAAAAGGAATACTGATAATTTTTGGGGGCAAACTGTTCCCTTCAAACTTTTAAAAACAAATAATAAAACAAGCTTCTTAAGAAAATAACAGTTTTTCTATCAACAAAACTTTCTCTGATTACTTGTGTTTACCATCCCTGCATGTTTGCATAGAAAGAGGGGGTGGAGCCAGGGAGAAATGGGAGGAAGGAGGGGGGTGGTATGGGACGGTGGGATGAAGCTCCAGAATGATGGGAGAGCACTATTGCACGCGCTCCAAACAGGACAGTTTCAGTGGCGTTCAAGCACGCATTCCTGGCATACCACAGCCTCACATCAAGAAAGGTAGAGCTACGAAACGTATTCCACAGGCTGGCCAGGAGCCGGGTTTCAGTGCAACTTTCTCTTTTGTTTTTTTCTGTCATGTGCAACTCTTTGAAGTCTGCCAATCAAAGAAAACACCAACAAGATGAAATGGAGAAAACATAAAAAAAGATGAGGTTTTACACTGAAATAATCCAGATATGTGCAGATGATCCTAAATAAAGATTATTTGTGCATCTAGATGCTTATAAACTGTGCAAATTTGACAGTAATTATAATGAGAAGTTGAGTTAATCTTCCAAAAGTTTTGAAGACTTAAAATGGATCAGTGGAATGAGGAAAACTAGGAGGGGAAACCCACTCAGTTTGTGCTAATAAAAGAGTAGCGCTGCTCTCTGGGAGATTAAATATGAACGGAACAAAACAAAACCAGGGCTTTGAGACCCTCCGAGTCCTAGCCATTCTTTTGGCCGCAGTAGCCTAGCAACCGCTGCTTGACCAGTCCATTGTGCAAACGTATGTTAAGCTTTTATCCCTCATTAGCAACATTCCTCCCTGCAGGCTGGGATTTTACAGATTAGGTTGAAAAGGCACAAAAGAGACTGGACAAATCTTGCTGACTTCCAACATATTACTTTACAGGCTAATCATTGATCAAATAGCTGCGCGTCTGTCTGTCTGTGTGCAGCATGTGGGTTGAGAAATGAGACGTTAAGTTGGTTAGGTTTTGTTCTCCTTCAGTACCTGTCACTGGTCTAATCAAAGCACAAGAAAAAACACATTTTTTAATTAAATCTAAAACTGTTTACTTCCATTCTTACTTGTTCTTAGTGTTTTAGACGGCCTAGCGTTCAAAAAGCACAAAGATAAAAGCAAAAGATGCCTTTCTTCTTGCTTAAACTTTAGGCAAACACTTCTTTCACTATCCTTATTTAGATAACACTGTATATTGACAACATGTTCAGACTTCTGACCCTGATATAATGACCAATGTGCGAAGAATACCACTGCTACCACTGTATTACATCAGTTCAACTCTAAAACATTTAGTGAGTTTGATTTTTATTTTATTTTGTAAGACAAATTTGGGTTCATTGGGGTTTCTTTGCTTTTAAAGTTTTTGTGGGTCACAGTGGAGTGGCAGAACAAACACACTGCCCTGAGTTTGTAGCCCTGCGACCGTTCGTGGGGGTCTGTTAGTGTAGATTCATCAAACATTGGATTAGCTGAAACTGTCCACCAGCCGCTCAAGCTTTCTCTCCATCTGCTCTTTCATTAAGCACTAATCTTTCCCTTCAATAAAAGGCTGATTCTTCTGCAGTCATTTCTGAGACAAAAAGGGTCTTCTTCTTTTTTAAATAAATGAACGCACTTTGCTTTTGGATAGTGTGGAATGTGTAAAGTTCACATACCTACTGTCACATCTGGAGAAAAACAAACATCAGCTGAGCAAAGCTGCTCCCCACATGTCTACAAACTGATAAGACGCTTGCGTCACACAAAGTGAAAAACTGTCATATTAACACACCTGAAACACACCTGACTTCAGGTGAGCTGCCTTCTGATTTAGTTTGAGGTGTCTTGATTTGCACACTGGGGCTTTCAAGCATGTTCAGTTGAGTTAAAAAAAAGTTCTCAAAGCTCTGAATTCTAAAAAAAATAAATGAAATTACGCCAACAGATTTTTGGGGGGATTTTGCAAAATCCTGTTGTTCCTGCGACGACCTCAGCTGTTGACTATGGCTGTTTGAGCACATGGTTGTGTGTTTGCTAAATCACTGACTTTATTTGAGGAACATTTCTGAGAGGGGGTAGGGAAGGTGAGAGTGAGTTTTAAGCCCAGCTGAGCAAACTCTTCAATGGATTTCAGATCCTCTCGATGGCATCCCCCACCACTTCACGAGCTCCCTGCTGCTTTTTATTAAGTTATGCTATAGAAGTCTCACTTTATTGACTTATTGCAATTACATTTGAATGTTTCAAATGAAATGTAATTTAGTGAAGTTTCAAAATCTTCTGGAGTGACGAAACCAAGAACTTGAGACCAGCATAGAGGAATCCCAAAGCTTGGCCCAGATATAGCCAGACCCATTGTGGGGTGCAGGTATAATTTCAGGAGGGGAGACTCTAGCTGTGCTGAGAGTCTGAGACCCAAAAATGATTAGAAAACCATGCTGCTCCTATAAATTTCATCTTCAATGCTCTTCCTAACACTACCCTCTACAATTAGCGGGCTTGGAACAGGACACTATTCATGCCTTTTTGCGACAACATTAACCTTTTTTATGTGTGTATTCAGTCCGGACACATTCAGTTTGCTTAAAGTCAATCAGAGTTCGAAGAAATTTTCATTCTGAATATAACTGGGACCAGGAGCCGCTCTCTGGTCCATCTTTCAAGGTAGTCTCTGTTCATTTCCAGTCAGTCTGAGATCTTCAACCTGAATAGGCTCCATGGTCAGAGTGGAACAACTGGACCAAAGCGGCCACCGTAGCCGGTCATTACGGGATGTAAACAGAGTAGTGGGGCAACAACGAGACACAACTACTGAAACAACTTTTAAAGTAATGCACATTATTTCTCACACTGTTTTCCCAACAATCTATATGTCATAAACATGTCTTAGCGTCAATTTTTAGTAATTGCCTCCTCAGTAACAACCTTGCCTAAGTAGCAAAAGTAAGTGTTGTACCTGACATAGATTAAGACATTCAAAATATTAAGTTTGAATATGTGAACTTATCACAATAAGGATAGTAAAGCTCGTTGCTTTGCCCTTCCCTTATAATTGCTGACCAATGACAGAAGAGATCCTTGGTCAAGTGGTTTTGTTTATAAGCTTTGGTTCGAAATGTCCAAGGCCTGTCTGAATACAGGACCAAAGGCAGGGTTCAGGACTTGATTCGGACCTACAGTTTTTTTACAGTCTAAATCATAGACAGTACATATAGAGAACTGGACTGGTCTTCCCCTTCCGCCTTCGATTGAGAAATAAACAACTATTACTCAGTCATTCTGTTTGTCAGAATAAAAATTCTTGCTCTGGTGTTTCTTTTTAACATGTTCTTGCTGAACTAATTTCTTTTTTTTTCATTATATATTTTCTTTATTAGTTATTCAAGTTATAACCTAGCCAATCAGATAAGCTGTGTGGTCCCCATTGACCCCACCTAAAAAGTTCAAAGCATTTGACAAATTATCGGACCAATCACTGCTTACTAACATCGGTCTGGTCCGAAAAAGGAGAAATTGGGCGATATCCATTCCACGGTAAAAATGGTGACTGAACTGACTTCATTTTGTTGGAACCCGAGGTAACAGTCTTGTTTCGTCCATCTCTATTCATGTCAATGGTGTGAATACGCCCCGTCTTTCTATTAGTTTGTCTGTTTGTTTGTCCATCCTTAATTTGTCTTTTATTTTATGCTAATGTTATTTGCATGTATTTACATGGAACAAGCATAATAACTGAAGGAAATTCATGTTGGCCTCACGATGACCTAAACACAATCCTAATGTTTTCTCCAGCTAAAGAAAAAAACTTACTGTCCGTGGAAAATTAAGTCAAATTTTAACATTTAATTTATTTATTTTTTTGTTAATTTTGGATTTGGGGGTAGTCGCCCCCTTGCTCACGCCTATATGTACGGCCATGCTCATAGCCATGAAGTTTCTTCATTAGTCACACACGCGCATGCGCACTCTCGCTCCTTACTGTTGCTGGACTTCAGGTCACGGTGGATGATGGGCACCACGGCCTCCTCGTGCAGATAGTGCATCCCCCTCGCGATCTGCACGGCCCAGTTGACCAGGATGTGCGGAGGGATACGCCTCCCGGTCAGCGCCCGGTTCAGGGTCCCCCCGCGGGCGTACTCCATGACCAGGCACAGGTTGGGCTCCTCCAAGCACACCCCCTCCAGCTTGATGATGTTGGCGTGCTGCAGCATGGAGAAGAGCTTCGCCTCTTGCTTCACGCTGGCGGAGGTGGCCGTTATGTCCTCGTCTGGGTCATGCCGGGCCGCTTTCACCGCGACCTCCTGATCCTTCCACGTCCCCCGGTAGACTTTGCCAAATCCCCCCACACCTATGATCTCCTCCAGGGTCAGCTCGCTGAAGGGGATCCGGACGGGAGGGCTGGGGGCTTGCTCCTGCCCCGCCACCGACCCGCCTCCCGCGGGGAGCCGGTAAATAGCGGGCTGGTAGGTGACATAGTTGGACGGGAAGATCCCGACCCGGTGGTTGATCTTCCCCGTCCACCACCCCTCGTCCCCGGAGATCGCGGCGTCTTTGGACAGCACCTCCACCACGTCCCCCCTCCGGAGGCTGAGCTCGTCCTCGCCGCTTGCCTCGTAGTCGTACGCGGCTGTCCACAGAGATCGAGTCGGGCATATCGGGGCGGAGTGGGCCCACTGCCGGACCGTGGCGGACTCCGTCCAAACATTCTCCCCCGTCCCACCGCCGCCCGGCCGCCCCTCACCGTTTGGGAAAGCGGCCTGCGAGACATCCATTTCTCGGTGGCCGTAGCGGCACCATATGGTGCAGAGCTTTGAGAACTAAACTGGGATAAAAAGTGCACTTTAAAAGTGATTAAAAGTTTATAATTATTGTTTTTTACGTACTTAAACTGTCCAAACCCCCCCGGGAGAGAGCCAGAATCCAGGTCGTCCGTCGGTGTGGGGGTCAGCGTGCAGCTAGCGAGGATGCTGGCTAGCCAAAATGCTTTTAGCAGCTCACGCGACTTTATTAGCAGAAAGTCGCTAAACAATACATTTAATTATTTACTTCTATTAAAAAAAGACTAAAAAAAACTCCATGAATTGGTTTTACCTTAAGACAATGACGCTAAACTTAACTTTTATGTAAAGTTTCAGAGCCTCCACAGGTGCCGCAGGAGGAGGAGGAGGAGGAGGTGCACCTGCCCCCGAACACACCGACCGAGCCTCCGCGGGACGGCGGTCCCACTTTACGGTAAAGTCTCTGTAATAACCGACTAATAAAAAGTTCACTTCCCAAGGTCATTTGTGGACTTTAAACGTGAATTCCGACGGCATTCCAGAGTTCTGGTTAGCGGGTTAGCTTAGCATAGGTCAGCCCGTTGCTTGGTGCCTGTAAAGCCGCTCCGCTCCTCCGCGAGTCCCTCCAAAAGTTCAGTTCTCCTCCGACTGGGAAGCCCGCCGCTGCGAACTAAACATTCACTAAAAACCTTCATCATCCTGGGAAATTGTCGTAAATTAATAGAGGAAAAAAAAAAAAACTGAGTAAAGTTTCATCAAAACAAGCCTGTACCTCCTCCTCCCCCTCGCCGCTGAGTGTGGGACTCGGCAGCGGCAGGAGCGAAGGTCCGAGCAGAGGAGCTGCTTTCCAGGCTGCCTCTGATTGGCTGGCTGCGTGTCACGTGAGCGGTTTGCTTGGAAGGCGGAGCCAGTGGAGGAATGTGTGCGGAGAGCGGCTCCCATTGAAAATATGGAAATGCTTTTGCACATGCGCGCAGATGAAAACCACTTGATATAAAACATAATCCGGATGAATTCTAAATGTGTTTATTGACAGTATATAACACAGAACTGTAAAATACACTATCATTTAATAAATAATAAATAAATGTGTTTATTGACACCTTAAATGTTTACACAAACAAGCAAAGGCGCTTACATCATGCACACATGCATGTGTTATTTGCTCTGCAAACCTTCTGCTTGTGCTCACATTTCAGGAAAGGATGGACATGCGGGCGGGGAAGGGGAGGAGTGGAAAAAGGAGGAGGAGGAGGGGTGAGAGCTGCGCATCTGTGCAGGAGAAGGAGGAGGAGAGGGAGAACGGAGACGGGATGAACAGGTCAGGATGAGAATCGCGACGACGCACGGATCCACACCCGCGTGGGGAACGGCACGCGCGGGCGACACCGACGAGGCATGAGGGAGAGGCCGAGGGAGGCGAGCCACATCGCTCCAACATGGAGGCGTAGCGGCAGCAGCGTGCGTTAGAGGAGCTCATCCCCATTGTAGCCTAGCAGCAGCATCATCATCACCATCCGTCCGTCCAACCTGAGCGGGGAGGAGGAGGAGGAGGAGGTGGTGGAGGAGGAGGACAGTGGAGGGGAGATGGGCTCCCAGGTCGTGCAGACCCTGCGTCAGGGGGTCTGGGCATCCCTGACTGGGGGTTGGTACCACGACCCGGACCAGAACAAATTCAACAACTCCTGCCACCTCTATCTCTGGATATTTCTCCTGATGCTGCCCCTGTCTCTCCATCTGGTGAGTTTCCAGGGGGGACATGACGTCCAAGGCCGCGGAGGTGGTGTGAGGCGCACAATAGGTTACATTTGCCACACTTTCTGCATCATCCTGGAGATCATTTTCTGCTGCTACTCTCAGAGATGTCGCAGTGGGTTTTTTTTTACCCCTCCCGGATGCAGGGAGGGAGCACATGGATGTGACAGCAACTGCTGTTCAACATTTCCACATGGCCTTCAGATTACTGCATCATTCTGACTGATAATGTGGCGTTGTAACTTTCTTTTGTCCTCTCTTTTGTGATTTAAGCATGACTCATGGTTGAGAGCTAACAAAGCCCCTGTCCTCCACAGGCTCTTCCTCCCACCACCATGGCTCTGAGCATCTACTGCAGCTCCATCACTGTCTTCTTCATCCTCATCAAGCTGGCCAACCACAGGCTGCATGTGATGTTCGATGAGGGTGAGGCGGTGGTCCGGAGCAGCCTCTCTGATTTCAGCAAGGCTCAGGAAAACAAAAGCAATGCCTCAGACTCCTGTGTGCCGGCCAGCATCAGGTAATAAGAAATCCTCCAACATACTAAACTCTTTGAAACAAGAGCTATATTTAAAATTGAATTATTATATAATAAGCATTTTGGCTCCTTCTAGAATAGAAATGTGGGTTAAAACCAAATGAGGCCACATCTGTCCATCAAAGAGTATATTTTCTTAAAGCCAAAGCGTGCTTCTACTTTTAGCCTGTTTTTGTTGGCCTCTCTGCTGTGATGCACTCTTTCTACACAGATAAAAGTTTATTTTTGTTCCGTATTTCACCCAAAACAAGACTACAAACATTGTGGGATGATTTGATTTGGGAAAAAAAAAATCTAAAATTAACCTAAAAAAGGATATAACTATAAATGAAATAATTATCTTTTGATCAAATCTCATTAAAATAGTATTTGTACTAACTAATAAATCCTTCAATTATCATACCTTGCCTTCAGATCTAGTCCTTGAGCTCAAGGGTGTCAAACTCAATTGCAGAAAATCCAAAACACATCTTAGATTGCGGGATGAACATTTATTAAACAAACTAAAACTTTTAAAAATTTCTTTTTTTAACATAATTATGAACTAGATATATAGCATTACCTGCGATTGTGCTAGTGTGAATGCTGCAAGCTGAATTTTGCAGCTGAAGATGATGAAATTGAGAGCTAAAAACACTGAAGCTGATAGCTAAAATATTAGCTGAATGCCAAATAAGCCAAGAAAAACAAAGATTTAGGTTAGCCAAAGTAGCTAGCATGTAGCTGAAAAAGTAACTAAATTTAAAAATATCCTAAAAAAACGGAAAAAAGCCTGTTAGCCTAAACAGCTAGCATGTAGCCTAAATATTAGCCTAGCTCCAAGACAGCCTAAAAAAACAAAAAAAGCCCAAATTAGCCAAAACAGCTAGCATGTAGCTGAAATATTAGCTAAACTCCAAAATAGCCCAAAAATCTTAGTAAATACTAAAATACTCCAAAAAGCTAACAGAATGTCAATTTTTGAAACTTTTTGACATTATTGTGAATAATAAAAATACAGTAATATTATTTCACAATAAATCAACTTAAACCTCAAAAACGTAAATTTTTTCACACTCCATAAAAATATATTTTGTCATAATTATACAGGTTATGAATTAGCACAAGATAACATTGGGCCATTAATAACAATAACATAAACTGGAGGGCCGGATAGAATTACCCAGAGGGCCGGATCCGGCCCCCGGGCCATGACACATGCTGTAGCTGATTCCTGTTCACAGAGTTCGCTGTAAAGCAAACTGACTTAAACCTGCTGACTGTTAGCTCAGTTCCCACTGTTCCAAAGCCTGAGGGCACATGTGTGAAGTAACCACATAAATACAGCCTTTTTTTTCTACAAATATTTTCAGTTCTGATGCTTCTGAAAACCTCTTTTTTTTTTGCTTAAACAAAAATATTTTTACCTAAATCCCACCATGTCAGCTAAAAAACAGTTTTATCTATTAAACCCACATTACACTGCTGACACAGTTTTTATGAAGCACAATGTGTCTAACTACTATTTTTATATATCCTGAATTCACATTTGGGATGAGAAATCAGAGAAGAAAAGCATTTAAATGTTGTTTTTAGACTTATTGACTGCCTCAGAGAATCCAAAGTTGCT
>NC_050526.1:3584616-3592124 GCF_002922805.2 Oryzias melastigma
AAGCCACATCATTTCCTTTGAAAGTCTAATTTTCCACAGCATTTTCATCCTCTTTCTGCTGTTATCATTTCATTTCTCCCAAACTCTTCTTTGTTACTGTGCACTAGAAAGAGCAGCACAGTCCCTGACAGCGTTGCCATGACAACATTGGCTCCAAAGGGTCCCAGTCCAGTGATCCAGGTGACAGTGAAACAGACCGAAACAGACCCGGGGTTGATTGGACTGGTGAGTGAAGACTCACAGATGGATAGCAGGAAAAAAAAGAAGAAAAACACAACCCTTTGGATTGCATCCACATTTAAATTGGATTTTTTTTTTCAACTGTGCAGGATTGTTCAAAGTCGGAGGACGAAAAGGCCGTGGAAGGGGATGCCAACCCGTCTTCAGGTTAGAAGAGAACGATTTATGCTTCCATTTTTACAGAAATGTGGTCAAATGATCAATTTTTATCAAAAATGTGAAAAATAAATCATTAAGAGTGTCTAAATTCATTTATATTTCAAAGCTTCTACTGATCTTCTATTGACTTCTGAATAAAGCATTTTTATTACATGTTTAGTGCATAAATTTCAAAATAAAAGCTGCAGATGTACACTGTAATTCCATTTGAGGGGAATTTTATTGGTTACAATATAATATTTTAAAATCTCCAAATATTACAATATTTTTTTTTAAAAAGTGACTTTGACAAAAATAAGTTTTAAAGGTTTGTATTAAAGTTTGTGTGATTAGAGCAGACTTTAAATATAGTTTTAATGGATTTATTTTCTCTAAAATCATTTCTTTTAAATTAGCACACATGTATTCCATTTATCTGTAATAATAAAATGATTAATTTTTTTTTATTTGAATTTGGGTTTATAGCAGATCTTAAAGCAGATCAGCAGTAAAATTGAAACCGGTCGTTTCCTGCAGAATACAATGGAGTTCTTACATTTTAAAGATGCTTTTATCATAAAAAAGTGATTTAAATGGGGTGTACAAACTCTCTTCCTCTTCCTCAATGAAAGTGATTGTTCGTCTGAGATCCCAAAACACAAAACCGTTTTAAATGCGCTCAAACAGGCACAAAACTGATCGTCTGCCAAGTCGCCGGCCAAAACGTCCGGCAGTCTGTTTCCTGTAAGTTTATGACCTAATGGTGATCGGTAAGAGCGAAGTCAGCTGGTTGAAAACCACTAAAGAGGATGTGAAGATTGTGCTGGATTGCATGGGATGATTTGCACAAAACACTCATATTTTGTTTTTAAAATCAACACAATACTTGCATCCTTTTAAAGCTCGTCTTAAATAATCTCTGTTTTCATTGTGTAAAGTTGGACTTGTCACTACAGCGAAAAACAAAAGTACAACAAGGATTGGATTTACAGCTATCGCCCTGCTCAGGGCCCCCGGGGGCTGGAGGCTGTCCCAGTTGTCACTGGATGAGACCCAAACAAAGATCCAGAAAGATTATTTTCATGCTTTATTGCTACTGTTTTCTTGCAGGACATGCTGAGGCTGCTGCAGAGGAGAATCCGGTTGAAGAAGAGGTGGATCAAAGCCCGGACGCCTCTCCGAACGACTTCTCCAGCCCTAATCCAGACCCGGACGCCCCGCTGCTGCAGGCTCAGCAGAGGCCCTCATCCCAAGTGGACAGGGAGGAGACGCGTCCTGGTTCTGAAACTGGAGACGGGAAAGGAGGACTGGATAACTTAAGCTTACTGACGGAGAAGGAGCAATCAGAGGGGAACGACTTGGGGGACAAAGACACGGCGGATGAAGGACTACCACCATCCAATGGAAGCGAGGATGAGAGCGAGGAAGGCTGTGAGGAGCTAAAGGAGCCTTCAGATGCCAACAACAATTCCATCGAGGTTAAAGATTGCAGTCAAGATGAGGCCATTGACATCCCAGAGGCTCCAGCACAGGTGAGACACAAACACAACATTCTCAAAATCCTGAAAATACTTGTGTGTTTTCCTAAGCAGGACGTGTAGCTTTAATTGTAAACATTTGAAAATGCCTTTTTTGTTTCTCCCTGAAGACATTTTTGCCCAGGCAGCAGTGGATGCAGTTTATTTTTCCCAGGCAGAAAGAAACATTTTTGAAAAGTTTTTAGATTTATTAACATAACGGAGTATTAGAACCACCATAAAAATAAAAAATATATACATTTATAAGAATAATGTCATGAAATTATAAGAAAAAATAATGATTTTACAAAAAAAGTAATAAGATGGAAGAATAAAGTCATAAAATTACAATAGAAAAAATTATTTTACAAGGTAAAGTCATGTTTATTTCAAATATATTTTGTAGCGTAGGACTTTATTAATGGACTAAATCAATTAATGCAGCCATTTATAGTGATGTCATGACGCTTTAGTTTATCATCAGAATATATAATGCATTTAAACCTCAAATGGTGCGCCTGCAGGAAAAATCGACAATGTTTTGAAAAGGCCCAATTTCCTGTAAATTAATTTCTATGTCCTTAATACTTGTAATAAAACAACGTTGACTCACTTCTTTATTTGTGAAACCAAAGCTGAAATAATCCCTTACAATTTGCTCGACGTCTCTCACACTAAAACACCATGATGGTTCTTATTTTCTTGATTTTTATACTCTGAATTTTACCTCGTACATTTATGACTTTAATCTCTTAAATTCTGAATTTTTAACTTGTTAAATTGTAACTATTATTTACTCTTAATTCTACAAGTTTATTCTCATAAAATTACAACACTTTTCTGTCAATATTTGACTTTTTCTCATGATATTGCATATTTATTCCTGTAAATTGATTTATTTTTATATTTTCATGGTGGCTCAAATACTCTGTCATATAGAAAGACAAATATGTGTATATTTTCTTTTTTTTAACAAAATGAAGGTTCATTTTTGTTTAAAATATGTCCTAAATCACAGAGTAAATCCATCGTCCAGGAGTCTGCTGAAAATAATTGGTCAGTCCGTTCCTAGCAGATTTTTCTCACTAATCTCAGTTGCTTATTTGATTTTTGACTAAAGATAAGTCTAATTTACTAATATAGCCCCATTAAAACTTTGGTAACACTTTATAATAAGGATGCCTTTATTAATGTTAATTAATGCTTAATTAAGCATTAATTAACATTAATTACAGTATTAACATCCACTTTTATGCTTTACAGTATACTATTTAACTATTTTACTACTGTTTATTATTTAATCTTGTATAGTGACTCACAAAGCATTAATAAAAGCATTATGTATCGTGCTTTGGTTATTTGAAATACTGCAATTATTCTCATCTTTTTGTCTCAGGCTGAGCTTGTGGAGGAGACATATTGTTCAGATGAGATCGAGGTGGTTTTGGTGGACACCTCCAGCCCCGGCCCGTCCACGCACGTGGACAACAGTGACACGGTCAAGATCATCATCACCATGAGCTGTGATCCGCAGACCGCCACTCAGTTGGAGGAGAGCGTCAAGCAGAGCCTCCTGGAGAACGCTCAGGTGAGGCCTGAATATTCAGGAGTAACTTTTCCCTCTAAAGCTTCACTTTAAATACTTTTTAAAAATGAAAAATCCACATCTTTTTAAATATTTGTGTACGGTGATGACTTCAGCTTTTAATTTTGAAAAAATTATTTTGAAAAAAATTCAGTTATGTGACCAAACTGTAGCTTGAAGTGACTTCATAGCAGAAAATATGCTTTATTACTGTTGTCTAGCTCATTTTTTTATCGATTTAGACCAATAAAAAAAAATAAAATCAATTACTAAAGACAAAATAAAGAACGAAATTGTGTTTTTATATTGTAAATGGGGTTATTTGATCAGTTCAAGTACAGAGGTGGAGGGTTAATGATATGGGTTTGCTTATGGATGCACTTCAAGCACTGTTTCACCATTTAAATATTATGTTAACCAGTTATAAACAATTATGTTGTGTATGAAAGTTTTTTATTCTACATTTTGTTGCCTCTAAGGATGTGTAATATTCACGTTTGAGGTGTTTGTGTGCCCTGCCAGGCTCAGATGGAAGCAGGTGAATGTCACATCAAAATCCCCATCATCACCTTTGACTCCCCCGAGGGGCCGGAGGGGGGAGCGCGGGTGAGCGGCTCTGAAGATGAAGGCAAACAGCGGCAGATCCTCAGCCAAAGTGAAGAGTCCACCATCCTGGAGGGTCCGGATCCGCAGCAGGAGAACCCCGAACAACACGCGACTGCCGACAGAACCGCGAGCCCCCAGCTGACCAATGAGAACAGCTCGTCGGGTATAGACGTCCACTCCCACCCCGACGATACCGAACCTTTAGACCCTAACGTGGACTGCCAAGGGTTCCTGCGTCTGCCACACAGTGTGGGTCGCTGTGGGCCGGGGGGACGAATCCACGCCCGAGGTCTGAGCATGGACAGCGGGAAGGACGCGGTTCTGCTGTCAGACCGCTCACACCACGCAGTGAGCCCCACTCCGGTTCTTAACCGTTTGCTGTGAAACTCAATAATTCCATTTTTTTATTCTCTCCTATCAGTCGACGATGACCAGCTCCAAATCAGACCTGGAGGCAAAGGAGGGCCAGATTCCCAACGAGTCCAACTTCTTGGAGTTTGTGTCTCTGTTGGGGTTCCTCAGTACGAGGGGGGGGAGAGCTAGCACGCAGGAGGAGGAGGAGCCAGAGAAAAAAGAGAAATTAGATGGAGAAGAAGAAGGTGAACCCTTCTTTTTCAAGACATTCAGCACCCCTTTCTTCCTATTCTTGGTGCAGCAAAATATTTTACTTCATTTTCAATAGTCTGCTCTTATTTAGAACTTGTTTGTTCTGACCGAGTTTCATAGACTGGTCTTACATCCATCTGTTTTTGTTTTTCCTTCAGAGAATCAGAGCGCAACCCCTGGAAGAGATGAAACAATAACAGAAACTAACTCTGAGCGGCCCAAACCACCCACCAGTCTGCCAACCGGCACGCTGCAGGCGGTGCCTCCCACCCACATCCCCATAGTGTCTCCTGACAGGTATGTGTGAGGAGGAAACGTCTTTCTGACACTCACTTATTTTCTGTAAAATGTACAATTTTAAACAGACTGAAGCTGAAAGATTTTGCTGCTACAGAAGAGGTTTATTTGTTTTTTGGACACAAGGGATACATGTATATAAACTCCTTCTGTGTTTTGTGCTAAACTTGTGTAGCATTGGGGTGAAGGATATAGGGTTTCCCATGAAAAGAAGGCAGAAGAAGTAGGTCAGAAGCACTTTTGGTATTTTGAACTCTTTTGATAAATTTGTCTTTAGATTGATGGTTCCCCTGGTTCATTTAAGATGTTTGAAAGTGGTAAACAGTGAGGTTAGAAACACATTTGTGTTAACAAATGTTAAAAAGGACAACAAATCAAAAAGCTACACCTGCTGAGTAGTGCAGAATTAGCAGAATCTGCTTTAATATGCAGAATTGTGAGAGATGACTGTAGAGGTTCGTTAGCACTGTGGTTTGTTAACTCTCAAATATAAATCAAAAGTGATTTCAATTTGTGTTTTTGGTTTTTACCTTAAAAAAATAAGAAGCGATATAAAGCATGGCAGCGTGAGTGGAGTTAGCAGACGGTGGAAGGAGCTCGTTCATCGCAGGAGAGAGGCTTGGATGTGGGTTTCCTGCTACAGTCTGTAAGCTGGAAGTGGCTGGGACAGTGGGCTGTATGGTGGTGTAGTGGCTATCACCTTCAGAGTTTTGGGAGTTTAAATTGGGGGCTCGTCCGGGATCTCTAGAGTGGTTATCAGCGTCACTTCATAGTAAGAAAGGTTCTAGTTTGAATACCGGGTGGTACCTTTCTTTGGGAATTTGCATGTTCTCCCTGAGTTCAAGTTGGGGGCTCGTCCGGGATCTCTGATTCCATTGTCAGGGATCCGTTCACCCTCATGATCCATTTAATTTGCTGGTATTTGATCTGTTTGTGTCTTGCTTATTTTTTTGTTCTTGGAAAGAAAGTTTGGTTGACAGTTTTTTTTTTGGTTTTATTTCCTAACAATGTTTTTTTTTAAGTCAGTGACTTCTTGGTTATGGAGATCAAGAGCATTTTAAGAAATAATTGAGCCAAGGGTGCTCCAGCCCTCGGGCAGATCTCAGCTGGAAAAATCCATTGGAGGTGGTGTAGGCAACGGTGTTGAAGTGGAGGCCGCTACAGGTGTTTCCAATGCCACAAAAACCAATCGGGTGGAGCCAGGTGCAGCTGTAGCCAGTGCAGCGGCTAACCCAGGATGGGGTTCCTATGGAGGAACTAAAACTCCTTCTTTGGATGAAGAAAGTGGGACCTGAAACAAAAGCTATAAGAGAACTATGGCACTCGCGAGTGCAAGCTTTAGGGATGGAAAAAACCCAAACTGGCTGCTCTTGGCGTCCCCTTAACATCCTCTGCTCAAGAAGTTTGATGTAGGTAAACATTACTTTTGTTCTTTGATTTAGAGAATCTGAAGGATATTTGTATTTCAGCGCTTTGAGCACACTGCTGCCTCTTTGGAGTGGCAAAAAATAACAAACCTTGTTGGAGGATTCTAGCGTCCTCCAACAATCCAAAGACATTCTTCATAGGTTAATTCTCTAAATGACTCTAAACGTGTGATTGTGAGGTCCTACGACAGACTAGCAAACCATCCAGGCTGTTCTCCACGTTTCAGCAACTTGGGGATTGAGCAGCTTCAGAATGGGATGGATTGGTGGGACAGCATGAGGCTCAAAACTGGTTAGACTGATTGACTTCTGCTCACTCCTCTTCTGTAGTCCCAATACAGACAGAGAAAAGGATCCAGACTACGATTCCCTGCCTTCCCAAACATCTCAGTCTGAGAGCTCCATGCTGCAGGTCATCTGCAGACCGGAGGCCACCAACAAAGAAGAGGCGTACACCTTCCATACGGTTCACAGTAAGCATTTTGACCCTTTTATAATTTGTCTGCTTTGTACACAGACAATCCATGAAAGAGCAGCCCCATAACATAATGCTAATTTGCAGCATATTGGGCTTTAATACAGTATAAGATTTAGTAGATAAACTTAAGGATCACCAATGTTTACAGTTCAAATCAGCTGATTAGGATATGCTGGAAAAACTGAGACATTCTGGAGCAAAGGTGTCAAACTCAATCGCACAAGGGGCCAAAATGCAAAACACACATCCGGTCATGGGCTAAAGAGGCTAAACATTTATTTAATACTCTAAAAAAATGTTTTTAAAACTTTAAACCATAACTTTTTAACATAATTATGAACTAGATGTATAGCATTACCTGCAATAATGCTAGTGTGAATGCTGTTAGCTGAATTTGGCCGCTGAAGATGCTAGTGCTGATAGCCGAAGATGCTGAAATTTTTGCTAAAAACGGTGAAGCTGATAGCTGAAAATACTTAAGTTTATAGCTGAAAATGCAGAGGTTAATAGCTTAAAACGCTGAATTTGATAGCTGAAATCACTGAAGCTAATAGCTGAAAACGCTGAAGCTGATAGTTAGCTAAAACATTAGCTAAATGCCAAATTAGCCTAAA
>NC_050526.1:3592177-3594564 GCF_002922805.2 Oryzias melastigma
AAACAGCTAGCACATAGCTGAAAAAATACCTAAACCTCAAAATACCTAAAAAAATGAAAAAAAGCAGAACTTAGCCAAAACAGCTAGCATGTAGCGGATATATTAGCTAAACTCCAAAACAGCCGCAAAAACTGAAAACAACCCTAAATTTGCCAAAACTGTTGTCATTTAATTGAAATATTAGTTAAATTCCAAAATGATAAAAAAAGCCTAAATTAGCCAAAACAGCTAGCATGTAGCTGAAATTTTAGCTAAACTTCAAAATACTCTAAATGCCAAAACAGTTCAAAAAGCTAGCAAAATGGCAATTTTTGAAAACGTTAAAACCATAACTTTTTAAAACAATTATGATAGTAATAAATGTAAAAAAGCTAAAGTTAGCCAAAACAGCTCACATGTAGTTGATATATTAGCTAAACTCCAAAACAGCCTAAAAACTGAAAACAACCCCAAATTAGCCAAAACAGCTAGCGTGTCAATATTAGCCTACCTCCAAAACAGCCCCAAAACTTTTAAAAAAGCCAAAATTAGCCAACACAAGTATGCTGCTGAAATATTATCTAAAGTCCCAAAAAACTGAAAAATGCTTAAATTTGCCAAAACAGCTAAGCTGAAATAGCTAAACTCCAAAATATCCTAAACAATCTTAGGAAATGCCAAAATAGTCCAAAAAGTTAGCATAATACCAAATTTTAAAACTTTAAAATTGTACATTTTTAGCATAATTATGAATAATAAAAACAGGAATATTATTCCAGAATAAATCAACTTAAATCTGAAATAACTTTCAATATTTTACTCTACATAAAAATATATTTTTTCAAATTTATACAAGTTAAAATGACTTTGACACATTTGTTCTAGAGACTCCATGAGGTTTTGATGTCGGCCTATTAAGCTAAACGAAGCTCAGATAATCATCTCCTCCTCTGTTTGTCTCATCAGGAGACAGACCTCGGAAGCTGTATGCAGAGAGAGCCCTCAACCTGCCCTTAGGAGCAGAGCTCATTACAGGAAACATGTGGTACGCTGGGAAATCCCTTCACTTCTCTCTTGCCCTTTACGCTGTCTCCTTCGACGTGCAGTGAGCCTTCATCCCCTCGTGTCTTTGTCCAGTGACCTCCTGTCAACTTCCTCCAACTCGGAGTGTCAGGACGGCGTGGCGGGGGGACACAACGATTGCCCTTTCCAGCGGCGCATCATCCCAGCACACAGGCTGAGACCTCGGAGGACGCATCCCGAGATTTTCCAGGTACTCGTTTGTCTTTAAGCCCTAGTTGTAACGTACGGGTAGATACTGGCTGTCTGTGGGCATAAAAGGGGTAAACGGGGCATCCACATGAAATATGAAGGTTGTAGAGTCAAAATGTTTATGCACATTTTTCCTACAGGCATGCTGCCACCATCAGGTTGTAGCGGACACTTTATGCTACGTCACAAATACAACTGCCACCGCACAATGGGGAGGTCGATAGGTAGAATCTACAAGATTTCATGTCGTTGTTTGATATTTCTTTGAAAATCATTGTCGTGGTCATGAATGTAGACCCGTGCCACCCAAATCCAGGCCTCGAGGGCCGGTGTCCTACATGTTTTCCAACCAACCAGCCAATGACGCTCTTTTTTTGGCTAAACACACCTGATCCAAGTAATCAGCAGCAGATAAGGCAGGGTTTCTGGAAAACCGGCAGGAGGCCGGGATTTGGGCACCCTTGATGTAGACCATCAAGTGTGGAGAATGGTCTATTTTTCATAAAATCCTGAGCTCCTGATATCAGGGGTCAGAGCTCTGTCTCTCTTTATGGTCACCGGCGAGAGAAGTCTCCAGAGCACTACAACTCCCAGCAACCCCAGCTCACACTCTCTAGATGCCGCTCAGCTGACTCTCATTTGTAAATTACCTGCAGGACGCTTAAGCACCGCACAGAGCCTCACTCAGTGCGAAGTATTGTTTGAGCCACCCTGCCTGCATTACTGAGCGTTTCTGCCTGGACCTGATCTTCTGTTCCTGCTTTATCTCTGATTGCTTGCCTGGACCCTGACAACTCTACTCTCTTCTTTGATGCTCACAATATTTGAAATGCATCCAGGTGGACACTGACCGACGTCAACTTTAAGAAAAAAATCATCCAGTCACTGTAAAATTGTAACTTTTTCTTGAAACTTCTGCAGCTGCTGCCTCCTCCTCACAAATGCTGGCTACTTGTCAAATTTGCTGAAAAACTTGCCACACTTTTGAGTTATGTGACTATAGACTTTGCAACTAGAAGGGTAAGATAGGTGAGATGCAGGTGTGTGGTATAGATTTTTCCTTTTCTTAACCCCTCAGAGTACAGTTTGGGTAGACATCCTACAAACACAGATCAGATACACACTCCATGCATGCA
>NC_050526.1:3594975-3602769 GCF_002922805.2 Oryzias melastigma
TATATCAAATACATTTTTTTTAGTTAAGTTAGCCATCAACTTTATATACCCTAATAATTTTAAATGTAACACATTTTTTAACTTTGCTGATTAATTTTATTTTCTTTTTTCAGTGTACTAATGACTACTACGTCTGCATAACCTAGCCTTAAAAATACTTCACTTACCACATGCACAACAATGGTACATTCCATTTTCATGTCCTTTGAGGGTAACTGTACAAGAGAACTGCGATACACACTTTAGGATGCCCCCGTTCACCTCTACGACCCTCCACTGCCCCAGACAACTGGACTTTTTTCATGCAGCCGTTTCTGCATGATGCTTAGATCTTTTGTTTGTGTGTGTCAGGAAGAGGATTCTCTGGACGAGTCGTCCGAGACTTCCACTCAGGAGAAGCCGAGTCGGAAGATTTACTACAAACTTCGTCTGTTTCCCGGAAAGTGGATCAACATTCTGTACGACAGACTCACCTTGCTCGCACTGCTGGACAGGTATCTTTGCTTGAAAGCAACAGATTTTCAGGATGAAACTTTTTTTTTTTTTTTAATATTTAGTCAGTACTCCTGCTGGGAGTCTTAGAAGTGTTTCACAGAAGGATGAAAAAAATGATGCCACAGAAGACAGAACAATGTGGCAACAGATACAAAAAAACAGAAAAGCAAAGAAAAAAAAATTAAAAAATACATTAAAAACTGAGTTAAAAACTGAAAGATTCATTTAGAGAAATGTTTTTTTTTAATGTTTTAAATATTATTTATTGTACTTAAATACTCTTGGTTGTCAAGTGCACACGAGGGGTTAGTATTTATTTATTCATTTTTAGATGTCCCTTTAGGGACTCCGTAGGATTTTGAATGACAAAACAGAAGAAATTGTCAACAAACTCAAGAGAAGTGACAAAACATGCCTTCTTTGAACTGATGTGTGTCTTCAGTTATCATTTATTTCTTCCTAAAATTAAATTAAATTAGTTAATATTATTGTTGATTATGAAAACTGAGCCAGAGGGAAAGCGTGAGCAGTGGATTTGTTAGACTTAGCTTTATTGGTCCCTTTGGGACGACACCCTTGGAGAAATTAAGTTTTCAGTTGCTTAAAAAAGTATACACAATAAAAATCTTAATGTTCAAAGTATACACTAGAATTAGATAGAGATAGAATAATAAAGTACAATAAACATAAAAAGATCAAAGTATGTATAGTGGTATTGAAGCAGTTATTCTTATTGTGTTAGTTTGTTTCTTAACTTTTTTTTCTAATAATTTGACTCATTTATTGCAAAAATTAATAATATTGTGAAAGAATATTCCAGATGTTTCCTTGTTTCAGTTGTAACAGGAACAAGTCTCAGTCAAGATGCATTTAAGGGAGTCATGTGACCAGCAACCTTCTTCATACTTGTCATTTTGCAGTTAATCCAAGAACAGTGACACCTGTTGGCCAACTGATGCAAATGCACCATAAAGAGGGTTCAATGAGCCAGCTGAAAAAGATTAAATAAAAAAAATAATAATTAAAAAATGACTAAACATTGGGTATATTAGAACTTTTGTGCTTTTATTTATTCTATCTAATATTATTTTATTGTGTGTTATGAGTTGTGGAATAAAACTGCTGACTGGAGATAATTTCCTGCTGCAACTTTGAAACATATTTGTTCTTGTTTGATGCAAAAACATAATTTTTACCAAATGAATAATAAAAATGAGCAAAACTTTGTGATTAACCCTGCAAAACCAAAACCCGAGAAAAAGTTTTCTTTGGACCTTTCAAAATTAGTTTGACAATTACAGTAGTTTAATGTCTGTTCATTGGAGGAACCAGCAAATACAGCAGCCAAGAAATAATAACGTGAAAAAAACCCAAAAAACTAAAACAATAATAAAATGAGAAAAATAATTATATAAAAAAAAAACTAATAAACAAATAAAATATAATTAAATAAAATTAAATTAAAACAATGAGTTCTCTGGGGTTAATCAATTTTTTCTTTCAACAATAAAAATATAGTTTTGCATTTTATATTTTTTGTAATCACTTTATTCAAAGTTCATGCATCCTTTCTTTAATAAAGTTGACTTTAATGGTTATTAGTTGCAATAAGTGCCTTTTCCCCCATGAGAGCTGCTGTAACTCGTGTCTTCCTCCTAAGGAACCAGGACTTTCTGGAGAACCTGGTTGCGATCTTTATGGCCTTCCTGGTGTCCTTTCTGGGTTTCGTGCTTCTCAATCACGGCTGCTTCAAAGACTTTTGGGTCTTCCAATTCTGCCTGGTTATCGCCAGCTGTCAGTATTCCTTATTGAAGGTACGACATTTCTTCAGAAGTCGCCGTGTTTGATACTTGTCAAGCTGCAGGATTTCCTCTGTGGTTTTGTTTTCTCAGAGTGTCCAACCAGACGCAGCATCACCGACTCATGTGAGTTTGTTTCCGTCACAGAATCAAGTGTGAAACTTTTCTTTTAGAAATGGGTTTTAATACTACTGGTGACTGTCTCCAACATCCAGGGCCACAACCAGCTGGTCGCCTACAGCCGCGCCGCCTATTTTTGTATTATCTGCACCCTCATCTGGCTGCTGGAGCAGCTGCTGAGGAAGGAAGACCTGCCCGTCTCCAGCCTGTATGGAGTTACTTTTGTCTGCCATGACATCCTGCACTTCCTACGAGATCTGCTTGTTGGTCAGATATACGCACATTTTTTTTTAACAATCTCATGTGGGTTAAAATCCTAAAAACTGCCCCTTTTTTCCTTCAGGTTTCACGTACTGCTTTCCGCTGACCTTCCTGGTGGGCCTTTTCCCTCAGATCAACACCTTCACCATCTACATGCTGGAGCAGATCGACATGCACTTTTTTGGAGGAACAGGTGGATAAAATAATACATCTGAATTTGTAATCTAAAATACTAAAAGAGTTGTTTTAAAAACAGATCAGAAATATTTTTTTTGTTTGTTTTGCAAGGTGTTTGACTCCTACGAAACTCAGCTCAAGTCTTTTATTAGAATAAGCAGAAAACAAGATTGAACGTAAGGGTCAGATAGTTAAAAGCAGATGGGGTCATTTTTGTATATCTAGACATCAAACTTGTGTGGTTTATCAGCATCATATTGACACATTTGGACTTAATTTTAGCTTCATTTATCAAAGAAAATCTATTTATTGTCAGGAAGCACAACCAGAATTAAAGATAAATTAGAATCCATTTTAAATTTTAAAGCAGATTTTCTATTTTTTAACTAATTAAATTAGATTTGAAAAACAAATTAAATTTAAAGTGTTCCCTGGTTTAAATGTACGGTAGGAGTCACTTCATTAGCTCAGATTTAGTTGTTGTTATATTTATGAATTTGTGGCATAAATGCACCAAAAACAATAAAATAAACTTTTTTTTTTATATCATTGATGACTTTAAACTTCCTACTGAATTTACTGCATTAACATGATCCTACTGTGGACGTCTTTTATTTTGAAAGGAAGTCATGCTGTCAAAAGTTAAAAACAATTTCATATTTAAAAAAAAAAAAGCTTTTGTCTCTTCATGTTTATGTCTTATTTATGAAAAAAACACAATGGTTGATTTAAATGTATCACGTCAGTAGCAAAAACATAAATATAAATCAGTATCTGATTTTTCTAAAGGGTGAGTGAAGACTTTGTGGCTCCTGCTGGGTTTTAATTGGAGAGAATTAGACCCAAATGGCTCTTTAAGTGTTGAAGGTTGCAGACCGCTGGTCTAAGGGCAGTTTTAATTAGTTTAATTTAGCTTAGTTTAACAATAAGCTATTTTTTATATTTCATAACTGACATTCCACTTTTGTACATTTACCGGCATGGACCTGAATTATTTAAGTGTATTTAGTGTATTTATTTAAGTATTTAAGAATTATATAAGTGAATTGAATTGCCCAATAAGATGCCCTGGAGATCGTCAACCAATCGGGTGCTGTGGACAAAGACAAAAAACCTCTTTCCCCAAAGGAATATATCAATGAAAAATGTCAGAAAAACAACCAAAAAACTGAATTAGGACTTCAGTCGTAACAAAAAGTAAACGTGGAAGTCTGAAGAGTCCTTTAGGATCCTTCCAAACCACATTATTTATTGAGCAGAGGTCCACCTACGACTTCATGAAGTCATCTCAGACACTCAAACTAACTTTTTTTGGCTCATTTTCCTTCCAGCTGCTACGAGTCTCATCTCTGCCGTCTACAGCATCCTCCGCAGTCTCCTCGCTCTGTCTCTGCTCTACGGTTTTTGCTTCGGCGCTCTCAAGGTACAAACTGTTTAGTCATCACCATGCATCTTGTTTTAGCTCTTAGCTCATTCAGATAGCATTAGCTTTATGCATCTTTGGAGGAAGGTGACGATGTCTGTGTGGTTGCAGGAGCCCTGGGACGAGCAGCACACTCCCGCCCTCTTCTCCGGCTTCTGTGGCCTTTTGGTCGTGCTCTCCTACCACCTCAGCCGGCAGAGCAGCGACCCCACCGTGCTGCTGTGAGGCTCTCTTCACGCTTTAAAAAACACAATTTATGCATTTTTCAAATCAAAAACCAGTTTTTTATGTTTTTGTTACAAGATCCCTCATCAAGTCAAAGATGATGCCTGCGCTTGTGGAGAGCGAGGAAGAGGAAGAGGACGACGCCGTCATTAAAGACCCGCTGCCGGAGAAGCTGCAGAACTCCATGGTAACCATTGAAAGCCGTTAGCGGAGGGGGAGGAGCATCACGCTCACGAACACACCTGTGAAACAGCATTAGTGTGATTACAGGGGAATTATGGGTTCTACAAACACGCTTCACCTCTCCTGTATCATGAAGCTTTTAATTCTCCATGAAAACCGAAGACTCACCATTAGAGGGGAATAATCACACCCTCATATGAGGCAGATAACAGGGTTTACTGGGGATTAGGAGGGATTATTTTAGGTTTAGTTTTATTTATTTATTTATTGTGTTTTGCAGAAAGAGATTCTGCTGTCAGACGTGGTCATGTGCTCCGTCGCCTACATCCTAACCTTCGCCATCACGGCGAGCACCGTCTTCCTGTCTCTCAAGGTGAGACTTCCTCCTGACTCTAAATGAAATGGATTTTACTTTTTAAAGAAATTGTTTAATTAATTTTATACAGACTGAATATTTTACATCTGACATTGAGGCAATCCTGATGGTAAGTAAACTCACTCAGCTATAGAGAAAAATGAAAAACCCTGCGTAAAATGTAAATGTGCAAATCAGTAAAAAAAATTACTAAATTAAACTTGCAAACATGTGAACGTAAGAATTTGGAGTTACCCTCCCTTTCTCTCTTGAAACTCTGTATTGTTTGGCCTCCACTGGGCCGTCAATATCAGGATTCAAATCCTGTGTAACAAAAAAATTCACAATGTCATTGTCAGTTTGCAAAATACAAAGAAATGATTTTCCTGCTTTGGCTGCTTTTCTTTTACTCCCCCTAGTGGTGGGATTGCGTATTGCGGTCATTTCTCTACAGAACCAGAACTTGCCACAAGAATGGGCTAGAACAGGAGTCGGCAACCTTTAACAGTAAAAGAGACATTTGGGTTCATTTTCTACTGATCTAAATCTAGAAAGAGTTTCATCTTACTTTAGCCTTTAAGGAATTTGGATTTGCATTCATGACCTTCTTTTTGTTTCTTTTTTTTATTAATATGAATTACATCTATTTTTTGACACGAACAAAAGCAAAAATATACAAAGGAACAAATGGGATTTTTTTTTTTTTAATGTTTTTACTTTTACCTTTAGTAGAGGCCTAATTGGCGAAAAAGTAAGCTTGTTGCTTAACTACTAACTGAACTCCAAATTAGCATAAAATTTCTTGGTAAATTCAATCAGCCAAAAATGTTAGCATGTTGCTAAAATGAAAGCCAGACTCTAAATTGGCCTAAAAACCCCAGTAAATAACAAATCAGACAAAAATGTTAGCATATTGCTAAAATATTAGCTAAACTCCAAATTAGCATAAAATTCCTCAGTAAACTAAATTAGTCAAAAAGATTAGCATGTTGCTAAAATAGAAGCTAAAATAGAAATTAGCATAAAAACCCCAGTAGATAACAAATCAGCCAAAAATGTTAGCATATTGCTAAAATATTAGCTAAACTCAAAATTAGCATAAAATTCCTCAGTAAACTAAATTAGTCAAAACCGTTAGCCTGTTGCTAAAATAGAAGCTAAACTATAAATTAGCCTAAAAATCACAGTAGATAACAAATCAGCCAAAAATGGTAGCATATTGCTAAAATATTAGCTAAACTCAAAATTAGCATAAAATTCCTCAGTAAACTAAATTAGTCAAAAACGTTAGCCTGTTGCTAAAATTGAAGCTAAACTATAAATTACCCTAAACACCCTAGTAGATAACAAATTAGCCAAAAATGGTAGCATATTGCTAAAATATTAGCTAAACTCCAAATTAGCATAAAATTCCTGCATAACCCAAATTAGTCAAAACGATTAGCATGTTGCTAAAAGTGAAGCTAAACTATAAATTACCCTAAACACCCTAGTAGATAACAAATTAGCCAAAGATGTTAGCATGTTGCTTAAATAATATCTCAATTTTTTTAATTTACTATTATTTTATTTTTCTTCAGCCAGAGAGCCACCATGGAGAGATAAAAGAGCCACATGTGGCTCTGGAGCTGCTGGTTGCAGACCCCTGGGCTAGAAACTTTTTTTCCCCAATATCCTTACACATTTTTCTCTTCATGACTGGGCCGCTCCGTCTTCTTTCCACAGCCGTTCGTGACCATCGTGCTCTACGCTCTGGCGGGAACCGTCGGCTTTGTGACTCACTACCTGATCCCACAGCTGAGAAAGCACCACCCCTGGCTGTGGATCTCACATCCGGTCCTCAAAACCAAGGAGTACGACCAGTTCGAGCCTCGAGGTTTGCAGCTTTTTTCCTCTCTTATGGAGGGTTTGTGGTGGAGCCAGAAAGAAACTTGATGTGAATCAACAGAATTGAAACAAAACTTAGTAAAAGATCTGTCAAAGGGAGGAACTTATGTGCACGACTGAGTAGAAACGGAAACCAGATGTAAACAATAAACAAGTCAACGGAAGAGGCTAAAAATAGAAACTCTGTGAAACAAACTATAACTACTATAACTGTAGAATAAATCATTGGAACATTTTTGTGGAACCATGACATTTTTTAAGACGTTTTTAAATCTTTTTTACATTGTCTTTGCTTTTCTTTTTGTTTATGCTTTACTATTATTTTGTCTCTACGTCTTTTATCCTTTGTGATAAACAGAAAAACTCTTTTGTCCTAAAGTTTTGTGATTTTTGCAAAAAAAAAAAATTGCTATTCAGAATTGACTTTTTTTTAATAGTTTCAGGTTCCGAGTGGAAATATTATGTTATATAATGAAAAAAAGAAAGTACCTAAAGATGAATATTATCAGAGGTTATCACAAACAGTGTTTTCAAGATAAATTAACAGGACAAATTATAAAGTAGAAAAGACCTCGCACTTCTAAGGGTTAATAAGCTTGTTTCCTCGTGGGAGTCTCAATAGAAAAGGTTTGGAAAAAGCTGCTTCACTTTGGATTTCAGTTTTGATAGGATTCATTCAGGAAGTTCACCGCCACAACGGCAGCTTTCCCTTTTATTTCTCATGGATGGAGGGATGGATGGATGAATGGATGGATGGATGGATGGATGGATGGATGAAGGGATGGATGGATGGATGGATGGATGATGGGTGGAGGGATGGATGTATGAATGGATGGAGGGATGGAGGGATGAAGGGATGGATGGATAGA
>NC_050526.1:3602877-3613668 GCF_002922805.2 Oryzias melastigma
GGATGGATGGACAGATGGCCGAATGGATGGATGGATGGATGGATAGATGGATGTATGGATGGAGGGATGGATGGACAGATGGCCGAATGGATGGATGGAAGGATGAATGGAGGGATCTATGGATGGAGGGATGGATGGATAGATGAATGGATGGATGGATGAATGGATGGAGAGATGGAGGGATGAATGGATGGACGGATGGGTGAAGGGATGGAGGGATGGATGGAAGGATGGATAGACAGATGGACGAATGGATGGACAGATGGATGGATGGATGGGTGAAGGGATGGATGGATGGATGGATAGACAGATGGACGAGATGGAGGGATGGACGAATGGATGGATGGATGGATGGATGGATGGATGAATTTTATTTTATCCAATACACACTGATAAAAACAAGGAAAATGAATAAAAATCAATTCTTAAAAAGCTTCCTAGGAGACTTAAATATATCTTATTATTAGGGCTGTCAGATTTGTTGCGTTAAAAACGCATGAATCTGACATGTGCTTGACGCCGACAATTTTTTTGACGCATTAATCGCAGACTTTCTCATACGTGCCTTTCCATACCGCGCGCGGGCGTCCCGCGGGCGTCCCCTAACTCACCGGCTGCTCTCACACTAGATCACGGGCGGGTCTCCAAACACCGAGCTGCGAGCTAAACCCGGCCGGCGCTAGGACCTGGAGAGCTCCTGCACCCTAACCCGGCTCCGGTTCGCGTCCAGTACCACGTCTGGTGGTACCGGCTCGCGTCCGGCGCCGAGAGCTGCGCACCCCCGACGTTCCGAACAACAAGCTCACCGGGGGACGTTTTAAATGTTCTGGAGGTTTCAGATCCAGCCCCAGCATAGCGGTCTGTCTGCCGACATATTCATCCGTGAGCTCCGCTGGACACGTCGCTGCGCAGCGGCAGTAACAGACTCAAACTATCCACAGTGTATCCCGCTTTTCTCAGTCTTTAATGTCTTAAAAAACAAAAGTTCATTGGAAATGATAAATCTCTATTTCATTGATTACTGTAGTTCAGCAGAGGAGGAAAAGATTTGGTCCTGACAAAAAATGAACATGAAATTGTTATGGAAATTTTATTTTTGATGTTTTTGATTTTATTTTACTGAACGTTGATTGAAGTTTTGAATTTAAAATGCCCTTCACTTGCACTTGGGCTTTTGTTAGGCATTTTATGTTACAGCCTTTTATTGTTAAGAAAGTTTATCTCAATACAATGTTACAAAATAAAGTATTTCTGATGAAAACTATTAATTTTACCATTCTTGTTTTCATAATTAATGTAGAACTACTAAATTCCACGAAGCACACATTTTTTTTCCTTAAAAAAAGGCCAAATGTAAATTTGCGATTAATCGCAAGTTAACTCTGGACAAAATGCGATTATTCGCGATTAAGAATTTTAATCGCCTGACAGCTCTACTTATATAATAATTTAAAATCTTTTACACTCTTAAAACACTTGGGTTATTCTTGTGTTCAATTCTTCATGTTGAAATATGTTTTTTGGGATTACTTTTTCTCCCAATAATCATTTTTTTGGGTATGTTGGCTCATTTTAGCCCAATCTATGCTTTTTTCTAAGTTTTCTTTTTCTTCTCGAGTTAAAATAACCCCCAAAATGTCGCTTTTAACCTTAAAAACAACCCAACTTGTGTTATTTGTAATGATGGAGTTTTTAGTGTGCTGAGATACTAGAAGAAACCTGAGCTGTGAGTTATTTAACATTCAGTCAAATACTGTCTCTTGAATACAGATGAAGACACATTTTTCAGTACATTTAAATTAGGATTTATTATTCTAGCTGTCCAAAATAATTTACTTTTTATTTATTTGTTGCTGGTTTGCTTTCTGTATTTTCTGTTTCAACCTTAGTTCTGATTGTTTTTCCTGATGTGTCAAAGTGACTCAGCCTGGAGCTGCTTGTGTTTCAGAGGATGCTGTGCTCATGTGGTTCGAGCGTCTGTACGTGGGGCTGCTGTGCTTCGAGAAGTACCTGGTTTACCCCGCCATCGTCCTCAGCGCCCTCACCAACGACAGCTTTGCCCTCAGTCACCGCAAGAAACTGGGAATCCAGTAAGTGAACACTCCTACTAAAAAAAAAAAATAAAATCCTCAAAGGAAGTGGCTAATGTTGGCCTTTTGCTGCACAGCTGTGACGTTCTCCTGACGACGGTTGCCGGACTGAAGCTCCTGCGCTCATCCTTCTGTGACCCCAGCTTCCAGTTTCTCACCCTTCTCTTCACGCTCGTCTTTTTCCACTTCGACTGCCCGCGCTCCTCCGAGAGCTTCCTGCTGGACTTCTTCATCATGTCCATCGTCTTCCACAAGGTAGAAGATCAGCAATCCTGACAGCTGAAGCGAAGATGCTTGTAGAGATCTTTTAAAAATACACCAGCCTTCACTTAGCAACACTCCAGCAAACAGACCATAAAGTCCAGAGGGAAAATCTCACTGTTTGTCAGGACACTTGAGGTCTGGAGCTCCTGCTCCAACTCCTCACCCCACGATTTATGTCTGACCTTTTTGAAATGAAAGAGAAGCTTCAGGTTTGCAGCAGAGGTTAGTTTGCTTATCTCAGCCGGTGAGAAACCGCCTCTTTTCAGGTCTGGGAAAAGAGTGGAACCAGGAGGAAAGTAGATGTTTGATGTAGAGCGCATGTGCCAAAGTCAAGGGCCGGGGGCCGGATCCGGCCCTCCAGATCATTTTATTTTATTGTTATTAATTGTATAATTTTGACAAAATATATTTTTATGGAGAGTAAAATATTGGAAGTTATTTCAAGTTTAAGTTGATTTATTCCTTATAATATTACATCCTTTTTCTTTTTCATAATTATGATAAAAAGTTACAGTTTTAAAGTTTCAAACATGGGCATTCTGCTAGCTTTTTGGACTATTTTGGCATTTACTAAGATTTTTTAGGCTATTCTGGAGTTTAGCTAATATTTCAGCTACATGCTAGCTGTTTTGGCTAATTTTGGCTTTTTTTGAGGCCGTTTTGGAGTTTTGGTAATATTTCAGCTACATGCTAGGTGTTTTTGCTAATTTAGCCTTTTTAAAAATATTTCTAGGTTGTTTTGGAGTTAGGCTAATGTTTTGGCTAATTTTGTTTTTTTTCAGTTTTTTAGGCCCTTTTGAAGTTTAGCTATTTTTCTCCATGCTAGCTGTTGTGGCTAATTTAAATTTTTTTTAAGTTTTCTAGGCTGTTTTGGAGTAAGGCTGATATTTACACGCTAGTTGTTTTGGCTATGTTGGGTTTTTTTCTGTTTTTAGGCTATTTTGAAGTCTAGCTATTTTCTACACGCTAGCTGTTTTGAGCAACTTAAGTTAGTTGTCTTTTGTTTTGGCTAATTTGACATTTAGCTAATATTTTAGCTGGCTATAAACTTCAGCAATTTCAGCTATCAGCTTTAGCGTTTTTAGCTGTCAGTTTCAGCATCTTCAGCTATTAGCACTAGCATCTTTAGCGGCCAAATTCAGCTTACAGCATTCACACTAGCATTATTGCAGGTAATGCTATATATCTAGTTCATAATTGTGTTAAAAAAATTATGGTTTGAAAGTTTTAAAAATGTAGTTTTAGTGTGTTTAATAAATGTTGATCCTGTTCGCCCCTGTGCGTTTTGGATTTTGGTCCCCTGTGGGGTTGAGTTTGAGACTGATGTAGTGAATGATTGGATTAGGTTGTTTTTTTTTTTGTTTTGTCCAGATGCGCGAGCTGCTGCTCAAACTCCATTTCATCCTGGTGTACATCGCTCCCTGGCAGATCGCTTGGGGCAGCGCTTTCCACGCCTTCGCTCAGCCCTTCGCCGTGCCTCGTATCCTTCCTCCAAAAAAAGGAAAGAAAACTCCACCTGTGCTGCAACACCTCCTTTTCTGTCCTTAACTGGGGTGTTTGTCCAGACTCTGCCATGCTGCTACTCCAGACTCTGCTCACCACTGTGTTCTACACCCCTCTGGCCCCCTTCCTGGGCAGCGCCATCTTTATTTCCTCCTATCCGCGACCCATCAAGTTCTGGGAGCGAAACTACAAGTAAGTCAGGAAGTAAATCTCCTGAAGTCACATCCATAAAGTTCTATTCAGCAGCAATTCTAAAAAATAATGCTGTCAAACGATTAAAAACAATTAATCAGATTAATTACACTTTTGAGCTGTGATTAATCATCATTAATTGCAATTTGGTTGCAATTAATCACAATTTTTAAAAATTGATCAGATTAGTCAAACTTTTGGGTTGTGATTAATCATGATTAATAGCAATGTTTTAAAATCGATATGATTAATTAAACTTGGATTGTGATTAATCACGATAAATCACTATTTTGGTCATGATTAATCCCAATGTTTTGAAATGAAAAAGATTATTCACACTTTTTGGTTGTGATCAATCAGGATTAATCGCAACTTTTTGTTGTGATTAATCACAATGTTTTAAGATTAATCACACATTTGGGCTGTGATTATTCACGATTAATCACAATGTTTTTAAATTAAAAGGATGAATCACATATTTGGGCTGTGATTAATCACGATTAATTGTAGTTTGGTTGCGATTAATCGCAATTTTTAAAAATTGATCAGATTAATCACACTTTTGGATTGTGATTAACCACAATTTTTGTTGCAATTAATCACAGTGTTTTAAGATTAATCACACATTTGGGTTTTTACTAATCACAATTAATCACAATTTGGTCTTTATTAATCACAATGTTTTAAAATTAAACATATTAATCACACTTTTGGGTTGGAATAATCGCGATTAATCACAATTTTTTTAAATTGATCAGATATGAGTTGAAAATGTCTCTCTGGAGTGTTGAGGCATCAAAACCCGAGCAAACCGAATGTTTCTGCGATTAATCCCAGTGTTTTAAGATTAATCACACATTTGGATTGTGATTATTCAAAATTTTTAAAATTGATCAGATCAATCACAGTTTTGTATTGTGATTAATTACGATTAATCACAATTTTTTTGTTGCGATTAATCTATCTTTTAAGATTAATGACACATTTGGGTTGTGATTAATCACGATTAATCGTAATTTTTAAAAATTGATCAGATATGAGTTGAAAATGTCTCTCTTGAGTGTCAAGGCATCAAATCCTGAGCAAACCGAATGTTTTTGACCCGGTATATTCAGACGGTTGCTGTGACAGATCTGAACGGGTTTATTTTCTAATCTCTTGTCATTTAAGAAACCGCTTTTAGCTTATTTCAAACATATTTGCTTTTGTCACAAGTCTTACTCCGTGCTGAATTGATGTGATTGTTTGCTTGTTTTGTCTTTTTCTCTAGTTGGAAATGATGTGTTGCTTTTCTTCATGTTTAAATGTGTTTTCCTGCAGCACGAAGCGCATCGACAACTCCAACAGTCGCCTGGTGTCCCAAGTCGACAAGGAAACTGGTGAGTTCAGGTTTATTTCTTTTCATCCTCTCATAGTTTTTTCAGTAAACGCCGCCTCTTCCTCTGCAGGATGCGACGACAACAACCTGAACTCCATCTTTTACGAGTACCTGACGCGCTCGCTGCAGCACTCGCTGTGTGGAGACCTCATGCTGGGCAGGTGGGGCAACTACAGCGCCGGGGACTGCTTCATCCTGGCGTCCGACTACCTCAACGCGCTGGTCCACCTCATCGAGATCGGCAACGGCCTCGTCACGTTCCAGCTCCGGGGTCTGGAGTTCAGAGGTACGGGTTCAACCCCCGTCAGTGATTTCAGGGTTAAAGGTCGTCATGGTACCCGTCTGCGTCAGGTACCTACTGCCAGCAGAGGGAGGTGGAGGCCATCACGGAGGGCGTGGAGGAGGACGACGGCTGCTGCTGCTGCGAGCCGGGCCACCTGCCTCACATGCTGTCCTGCAACGCTGCCTTCAACCTGCGCTGGCTGGCCTGGGAGGTGATGACCACCAAGTACCTGCTGGAGGGCTACAGCATCAGCGAGAACAACGCCGCCACCATGCTGCAAGTGTACGACCTGCGGAAGCTGCTCATCACCTACTACCTGAAGGTACGTCGCTCTACGGAAGCCTGGAGGGGGTTGGAGAAGTTGACATGAACAAACATCTGACTTCCAGAGCATCATCTACTACCTGGTCCACTCCCCCAAACTCACCACCTGGCTCCAAGACGCCGTCTTCCAGGAGGCGCTGCAGTCCTACACCAAGTGGCACCACATTGAGCGCGACCCTCAGGTGTTCAGCGTGAAGATCGATGAAGACTACGTGCACTGCCTGCAGGGGGTGACGCGCGCCAGCTTCTGCAACGTCTACCTGGAGTGGATCCAGTACTGCGCCGGGAAGATGGAGACGGTAGGCCGTCCGTCCCACTGGGATGTTTTTCCAAGTGTGTGAAGGAAGTCTAAAGGTGTGTTGCTGTGAGCAGCCGGTGGACAGCGACGAAGACTCTCCTCTGGTCACGCTCTCCTACGCGCTCTCCGTCCTCGGGAGGAGGTCCCTCGGCACGGCGTCGCACAACATGTCCAACAGGTGAAGAAGAGCAAAAAAAAACTCATTTTACTCTCATTAAAGCTTTATTATGAGATAAAACGAGTTACAAACTTGAAGGAACATTTTCTCCAAAAAACAAAAATAAGCTTTTAACTGACTTTTTTTTTTTTTTTAAATTGTATTGTGTTGTTGATATAGACTTTACAAAATATGTCAAAGAAAACACTTCAATCTGGTTAATTAGTTAATTAATTATTTTTTTTATTTAAAATTTTATTTAAATAAACATTGCTACCCACCATCAAAAAATTCAAATTATTTTTAAAAGATGAAAATAAAACTGTTCTTGGGTTCTATGGAGTAATAATAAAATATATATAAATATTTTAGTAGAAAACAATTAGGAGTAAATCATAATGACACATAATTACAATTTTGTATAAACTAAAAAAAATTAACAGAAGATTTGTTATTGCATGTTGCCAGAATACATTTTTTAGAATAACATTTTTTTGGGATTAAAAAATATTTGTCAAAAAATTTTGTTCAATCTGGTCAATTTATTTTCATTGCACAGGTTTTTTTTTCAGTTATCTACTTATTTATATAACAAACAAAAAAAATTAATCTAATAGTAAAATTATTATAGAAATATAAATTTACCACATTTTTATTGTAAAGAATATTTATTTATTACAATGTTATTATGAAATATATGTATTTATTACTTTTATATTGTAAAATAATATTTCTTTATATATTACTCTTTTATGACAAAAATATTTGATTATTTATTTGTTACATTTTTATTATGAAAGATTTTTATCAATAACCTTTTTATTATTTTAGAAATATTTATTTATTACATTTTATTATGAATTATATTTATTTATTACTTTTATATTGTAAAAAGTATTTATTTATTAGATTTTTATAATGAAAATTTCATTTATTTAAAAGCATTTTTACTATAATTAATTAAAATTGTTCTTGTGGTCTGCAGAAAAAAATACATATTTTAAGAAAATGTTTGGGATTAAATCATAATCACAAATAATTTCAAACAATCTTCTATGAAAATAAAAAAAAAAGAAAAAGGAAAAAAAAAACTAAGAATTTAACTGAAATTTTCCTACTGCGTGCTCCCAGAAATCTTTTTTTTCGTAGAATGAATAAAAATTGTCCCATGCTGTTGATATTTACTAACAGTTTGTTGTTGTTTTTTTCAAAAATGTATCAAAGAAAAAAGTTCAATCTGATTAATTTATTTTTATTACACAGTTTTATTTAAAATATATTTATTTACTTAATTGATTATTTAATTAGTTGATTAATTAAATTTAAATGAACATTGCTACCCAAATGGACAAACAAAAAAATATATAATTTGCTTTAAAAGCCCCGAAAATAATTGTTCTTGGGTTTGTCCAAAGTAAAAAAAAAAAATAGAAAAAATATTTATAGAAAACAACTGGAATTACAATAATAATAGTAACAATAAAAAATAATCGTATATGAACTTTTTTTTCCAAAAAAGATACAAACTAAACATTTAACTGATTTTAATAAAATTACCATGTGCTCCCAGAAATCTTTTTTTTTCATTAAAATGCTGTTGTTATTTACTAACAATTTTTAAAAAACGTTTTAGATAAAGTAGTTCAATCTAGTTGATTTATTTTAATTGCACCGTTTTATTACACAGAAATGCTCGACTCCACTAAAATGCAATTTAAAAAATCCCAAATGTTCAATAAATACAAAAACGTTGCAAAACACTTATAAAGGATCAATGAATAAACATGAAAAATAAATAACTTCGCCGTCAAAGTGCAAAAAATATGATGTAAATTAACACGAGATGCCTAAATAACACAAACTCTTTAACATAATGTAACTTTTCAACTGTTTGACATATTATGTTGAAAAGCTACGGCAAGCCAAAGGTGCTAAAACTCTGGTGTTAAGGGTTAAACAAAGGAACATTTATTGAAACGAGTATTGAAGGGAATGTTCACAGAATCACCAGCAGAGGGCGCAAGATGCTCAATCCTTCATCTGTCTTAAAGTGGAAGCAAAAAAACTCACTTTTTTCTAACTTTTATCAACAATTTTCCCGCACTAAGCCTGGAATCCTTCCTGTACGGCTTCAACACCCTCTTCAAGGGAGACTTCCGCATTGCCACCAAAGACGAGTGGGTTTTTGCAGATCTGGACCTCCTGCAGAAGGTGGTGGCTCCTGCAGTCAGGATGAGCCTGAAGCTGCACCAGGTGATCAGTGGCGGCTGAGTTCTCTCAGAAAAAAAAAAAAAAAAAGTGATTTTATTTTTTAAAGCGGGATCTTTGGTGAATTTCCTCCAGGATCACTTCACGTGTCTGGAGGAGACGGAGGAGGCCTCCATCCTGTACGAAGCCATCACTAACTACCGCAGCAGCCTGGTCATCTGCCACGAGAGCGACCCCGCCTGGCGTAAGGCGGTGCTGTCCAGCCGCGACACGCTGCTCACCCTGAGACACATGATCGACGACGGCACGGACGAGTACAAGATCATCATGCTGTACAAACGCCACCTCAGCTTCAAGGTCATCAAGGTAATAATCCGAGCCGCTCCTGGATGGGAGGAGTTTAAGGTCAAAAGTGCAGCACATGACGACCTCGATTTCATTCATTCAATCATCTTTTTGGTCGCTTTGTTCCTTTCAGAGTCGCGGTGACCTCTATTTTATTATTTTAAATATATATATATATATTAGGGAGAATAAATACTTTAGCAGTCCCGACAGACTGACTATATGAAAAAGTCTTTCTGAGGAATGAAAATGAAAAGTAAAATATTTAAATATGTTTCACTTTTTCTAAAATTTGTATTTATTTGTTTATAAATGTACTTATTACATTTTTATCATAAACATTTATTTACTTACTCTTTACATTTTACTGCTACAAATTATTTAATACGATTTTATTATAAAAAATATGTGTATGTATGTATTTTATATTATTAAAAATGTCTATTAATTATTTTTTTATTATAGAAATATAAATTTACCACATTTTTATTGTAAAGAATATTTATTTATTACAATGTTATTATGAAATATATGTGTTTATTACTTTTATATTGTAAAATAATATTTCTTTATTTATTACTCTTTTATGACAAAAATATTTGATTATTTATTTGTTACATTTTATTATGAAAGATTTTTATCAATAACCTTTTTATTATTTTAGAAATATTTATTTATTACATTTTATTATGAATTATATTTATTTATTACTTTTATATTGTAAAAAGTATTTATTTATTATATTTTTATAATGAAAATTACATTTATTTAAAAGCATTTTTACTATAAAAGATATTTAGTTATTTATTAAAATCAGGAAAAAAAATCAGGAAGCAGAAAATTGTTTGTTGATCAAAATTTTTGAAGCAAAAAAGTAGTTTAGAAAAACAACTGGGATTAAATCATAATTATAGTCAAAAACTAGGATAAGTTACATTTTCAGAAAGTATAAACATTCTTTGAACTGAATGAATTTATTTATTTTTTTTAGCAAAAACTCTTTTTTTTTTCTAAAAACACGTGTGAAAACTCTAATAAATCAAATAAAATCCATAAAAACATACAGTGAACATCTTTCTCATGGCTGCTGTTTCTGGACTGCTCGTCATTTTCACCATTTTCATCATTCTCACCATTTTCAACCTCTTTATCCCACAATTCATCTAAATAGACGGTCTGCCCATCCAATAAAATTTACATTTATACCTTTAGGATGAACTTAGTTCATAAAATTAAATCTTTGAAGCTTCATATTTCTGCTGTTTCCTCGTAAACTGAGTTTGTTTCACTTCTAATTTGTATTCTCATATTTGATTACTGTCACTTGAGTACATAGTTAAAAACGATCACTTTTCATCTTTATTTTAAGATATATTTTTCTAAATGTGTCTTTTGTTCTTCTCTAGCTTTTGCTGAATCTTCTCTCCCGCCTTCTCTACAGATCAATAAGGAGTGTGTGCGGGGGCTGTGGGCGGGGCAACAGCAGGAACTGGTGTTTCTGCGGAATCGGAACCCCGAGCGCGGAAGCATCCAGAACTCAAAGCAAGCTCTGAGGAACATGGTCAACTCCTCGTGCGACCAGCCGCTGGGATACCCCATGTGTGTGTCACTACAACCAAACTACAGCAAACAAACCGTTACAACAAACGTCAAACTTTCATGAAGTCCTAGTTTTTTGTGTAATGTATCAATATTATTTTGTAGTTTCTTTGAGGAATCTGAGAAAGGGGATTAAAAAAAAAAAAAAAA